>NC_031792.1:4209165-4286567 GCF_001522545.3 Parus major | reverse complement strand
GTGCCCTGCTGCCAGAAAAAAATCCCATGGGGACCCTGGGACACTCAGATGTGCCACAGGGCAGGGGAAGGGCTGCAGGAACCTCATCCAGGGCTGGGTGCTCTCCCTGCAATGGGCTCCTAGGTTTTCCCCCTTCCTGTTCAACCCTGAAGTAGCTAATGAGGCATCAAAATGACAGAAATTGGGAAATAAGCAAAACTTCCAAGTCCTTCATCTCTCTCCCCAGAGGAAAAAACCCAAACAGATGAGCCAACAGAAATTTTTAATTGAAATGTTTGGGTACAAATTACCTGACAACCCAAACAGAGGAGTTTGGAACCAGCGCTCGAGCTTCTTGTTCAGAAAATATTGAAGCGTCGTGACCTGACACTTTCAGAACTCCCCATAAAGCTTTGGAAGTGAAAAATTAATCCGGAGTAACCTCTTTCTCTGCTTTCCAAAAGCAGATTGGCTTTTGATGGATGCTTTTCCCTCCCCAATAGATCCCAGGCAGCCGAGCCTGGCTCTTCCCCATTGCGTGGTGTGAATCCCTGGAGCATCAGAGGGTGGGGATGCACGTCGGGCAGCTCCGGGTGTGAGCGATTGCTCTGCATACCTGCAGCATTTCCATTCCTACCTCCTCTCCTTTTGCTGTCCCTGTCAGTCCACGTCCATCATTTCTCCTTGCAGCTGTCAGGAATGTGTTGCTGCTGCCTTTTATCCCTCTGAATCTATCTCGTGGGATTAGGCATGGAACGCAGAGTTGTAGCATATAATAGAAGGGCTGTAATTACCTGACGAATACGGTGTAATTACATCTTGGTAAAGCTTTTGGATAACCTCACCACCTCCCACTTGTCCCTATAACTGGAATTTCACTACATTTCAGCTCTCAGCATTACCCCCATCTCCAAAATTGTGGCATTGGCTTCCAGGTCACCAAGGAAGGGTATTTTTAACGTTCAGCGGCACCACTGATTTTGCACTTACATTTTAATTAATTTGCGGCCATGGAGCCTTGAAGTTGTAGGAGTAGAGTGAAAATTGCAGGTGTGGGAAGCAGAGCTGTGGTGTAATCACACCACAATTGCTGGGCAATCACACCCCTCAAGCTCAGCATAAAGCCACATTGAAGTTTTGGTGGGACCTCCTTGGGGTCTGTTGGCACGGGTTTGGATGGGCAGAGGGATCTGAGACAGGTTGGACTTCTCACCCCCTACAAGTCCCTGACAGGAGGGTGCAGCCTGGTGGGGATCAGCCTCTTCTCCCAGGGAACAAGGGACAGGACAAGAGGACACGGCCTCGAGCTGTGCCAGAGAGGTTCAGGTTGGACATCAGGTGGAATTTCTTCATGGGAAGGGTTGTTGAGCATTGAAGGAGCTGCCCAGGGAGGTGTGGAGCCCCCATCCCTGGAGGGATGTCCAAGGAACACCTGGACGTGGCACTCTGGGCTGGGTGACAAGGTGGGGATTGGTCACAGGTTGGACTCGATGATCTTGGAGGGCTTTTCCAACCTTAATGATTCTGGGATTCTCTGAATTCTCTGATTCTCCTCCAGTTAGCAGCTGTGGAACAGCATTTTCCCTGATCCATCCTGCTTGCAGCTTTGAGCCCCTCAGCCCAGCCTGGATGAGGCCTGGTGGCTCCACTCAGCAAACTTCATCCTGATGAGTGACCTGAAGCTAATTACTGCCTTCCTTGCACATTTCCATCCCCCTGACTCTGGTAAAACCAGCCCAGCCATTTCCCTGCCTTTTGGAGCTGTTAGCTGGGATACACAGACAACAAGCATTGTGACATAATGGATTTTTATTATTATTAGGCTCCCAGTGCCTGTTTCCCTGTCAGTGTAACAGGGCTAATGAAATGTCCCCACTGCTCATGGGGCTTGGGAGGACAATTTGGGCTAATCTCCATAGCACTTGGAAGAGGTGGAATGCTGGTTGTTATTTATTACAGATCTGGTTTACTTAGCCCTGGGTTTATTGAGTCTGTCTCCCACTCGCAAATGCCGACCACAGCTCCCAGTGCTGCTCCCGGTGCCAGGGATCCTTCCTGTTGCCTCTGAGTTGCCAGCTGGACTTGTTGTGGACTCCAGCTCAGGCCAGTGGGCCAGGTTCATCCCTGATGTACCATCACTGACTTTAATTGAGCTCCCCCAGGGAGGAATTTGGCCCGCTCTGTTTGTGAGCTGTGTGCTGATGCCAGGAGAATGGCACGGCGGGTGCCAGCGAGGGCTGTGACAGCCCCATTTCAGTGTGGGACAGAATTCCTGCACCTCTGTCTGCTGTGTGACACCAGCATCCACCCATGGGCAGGGAAAGGGGAATCCAACAGTGCATTCCTTACAGGACTTTATGGGGTTCCAGATTTCATCTCCCTGGAGGTAGTCAGGGAGGAAAAAAGCAAGAAGGGGGGAAAGGTGGGCAGTGGATCCTTAAGTAAAGCGAGGTCTCAACGCTGAAGAGCTGCTGCTCTCAGACCCTCTGGATCAGACCCAATTTGCTCCTTGCATGTTTGTGACTGGCACCAGAGCACGTGCCTAGATACAAACCCTTATTTTTCCTGGTGGTGAAGTTTATCCTTGGTTTACTCACAAGTAAATCCTGGGTAGCACAGCCCCAGCATCACCCGGGTGGGTGACAGTCCCTCCTGCAGCATCACCTCGGCCACCCCAGCCGGGCAGCGCTGGACCCTGCCGATATCCGATACCCTCCTCCATCGCCTCCCGCACGCTGCCCCGAGGCAGCCGCTGCCCGGGGAGAGAATTCGCTTGCCTGGTTCAAAGCAGAGGGAAAGTTTCTGTGCTGGCAGATCTGGGGCAGAATTTTAAGAGTGTCTGAATTTCCTCCTGCTCCGTCTGAAGTGAGGCACATCCAAGGATGCAGCCCTGGGCTTTCATCCGCCTCACCGCAGGCGTTGTGAGCTGCTCTCCTCTGAATCCGCTCTCCTGGCTTCATATTTCCTGGGGTGTTTTAGAGAGTGGCTCTGGCTTTCTAAATGCAGGGGCATTCTAAAAAAAAATACATATAATTAACTCTAAATGCAGCAAAACCGTGGCTTTTAGTGCATCCCCCCACCTCGGTCTGTGGGGATGTGGTGGGGTGGGGCTGGTTCTGTGATGGAAAGAGGTGGGTGAATGATGGGATGAGATGGGATGAGGTGGGGGCTGTGATGGGGTGAGGTGGGGGCTGTGATGGGATGAGATGGGTGCTGTGATGGGATGAGGTGGATGCCTGATGTGATGAGATGGGGGCTGTGATGGGGTGAGATGGGGGCAATAATGGGATGAGGTGACCATTGGGATGGGATGGTGTGGATGCTGTGATGAGATGGGGGCTGTGATGGGATGAGGTGGGGGCTGTGATGGGGTGAGATGGGGGCAATAATGGGATGAGGTGGCCATTGGGATGGGATGAGGTGTTGCCATGATGGGATGAGGTGGGTGCTGTGATGGGGTGAGATGGGGGCAATAATGGGATGAGGTGACCATTGGGATGGGATGGTGTGGATGCTGTGATGGGATGGGGGCTGTGATGGGATGAGGTGGCCATTGGGATGGGATGAGGTGTTGCCATGACTGAATGAGGTGGATGCCTGATGGGGTGAGGGGAGAGCAATAATGGGGTGAGGTGGGTGTTGTGATGTGTTATGAGCGTGAGGTGGAGCTGCTGGGTGCAGAGGGATTTTTCTGTGGCTCACACAGATGGGGATTTGCATCTCCCACCATCTCCTGTGCCACCCTGTCATTCCCAGCCCTTCTCCTCCCCGGGGGCTGCCAGGCCCTTTTGTAGCCGTGGCTGCACATCTCGGGTTATCTCAGGACACGGGGTGCAGGGAGCAGCAGGTTTGATGACAGCAGGGACACACATGGAAAAGCTGTGGTGCAAACAGTTGGAAACTGATAACTAGCAGTGATGCCTTTGCCAGGAGGAGAAAAAAAAGACTGTAAATTCGCTTTGTTTTGATATTCAAATACTCCTTTCCGTGTATGTGCTAATGGGTACGCTGGTGTTATGGCATTATTAGAACAAAATATTCAGATGATTCCTAACAGAATTTGTGTTTCACAAGCTACATGGAAATGTTGGCTTGGAAACTGCAGTAGGAGTAGGAGACTGTTTCTCCCAGGGGGTAATAACTGGCCCGAGCTGCTCTGCAGGGTTGGGGTTGGAGCGTGGGATCCAGGTGAATTCTGCCAGGAATCCCTGCTAGACAATATTCCCCTCCCCAGTGTGAAAGGAGCACCCTAAATACAGACCAGGAGGAGCCTCAGACCCTCCTGCCCTTGATCCCTCCTCCTCACCAGCTTTGTGGGATGTGAAAGGCTGTTTTTAAGGACAGCTCTGCTTCTGCTGTGCAATGGCACAGCTGAACCTGGGTCAGCATCCCCCAAGATCTGCTCCAGCTCTATGCCTGGATTCCTCAGCTGAGGCCAGGCTGAGGCTCTTAGTTCTCCATTCCCACCGAAATGAGCAGCAAATCAATGCAGGCCTAATAAAAGATGATTGGGAATGCTAATAGGAGTGTGGGAGGGCAGCCCTGCCTCCCAGAGCCAAGATGAGTATGGATTTTCTTGTGCCAGGGACTGTAAATGCTCCTGGCCTCCCCAGGGAGCCCTGGATGTTCACCCTCTCCCTTCACCTTCCTCATTCTCCTGCCACCTTAGAAAGGAACCTGGCAAAGGCAATTAGCTGGGTTAATTAGCTGGAGGGGTCAGGGAGGGCTCAGCCTGGGTGGGATGGAGTGGGCTGGGACAGGGTGTGTGGTGGGGCCAAGGAGCCCCTCGGCCAAGGGCAGGGTTAGATTGGATATTAGGAAGAAATTCCAAACTGTGGCTGTGCTGAGGCTTTGGCACAGGGTGCCCAGAGAAGCTGTGGCTGCCCCTTCCCTGGCAGTGTCTGGGGCCAGGTTGGATGGGGCTTGGAGCAGCCTGGGATAGTGCAAGGTGTTCATGGTGGCAGGTCCCTTCCAACCCAAACCATTATGAATAATAAGATCATCTGCCCCAGTCAGAGCTTGGTCCCCATCCCTGGGCAGGGGCAGGAAGAGGAGAAGCAAGGTCAGAGAGTGGGAATGGGGGAATATTCTCACTGCCTTGCTGCTTGGCTTCAGCTCCAGCTCCTGGTGGCTGTTCCCTCCAGCCTGCCTTATTTATGCACTGACATCTCCCCCACTCCTCTCCCTCCAGCAGCACGGTCCCAGCACCCCACAGGTTCCCCAGCACCGATAGATCAGCACCAATAAACTCCAGCAGCCAAACCCCTCCTGCCCTTCACGTTGGTGCTGCTGGGGGATGATGTATGAAATCCAAGTCTTTTTGATTCATACCAGTTGTGTTCACCTTGCAGAACAGGCTGTCACCAAAAATAATAAACCTCCTTGTTTTAATGCCTGGAGAGGCTGTTGGACGAGCAGCAGGACAGGTTTAGATCCTCTTCCAAGGAAAAGGACGCTTTTGAGAAAGACGGATGGCAAGCCACAGGATGGCTGCACAAACGGTAAATAACAATTAGAGCCGTGTCTGGAGGCTGCACAGGGAGCAGGGACCTGTCAGGCTTCGTGTGGCACTGTTGCCCTGGACAGGACAATCCCTGACCCACAGCCTGTAAGGTCTAAATGACATTGCCAAGAGCAGGGGGTTGGCAGTGACCTGTCCCTTGTCACCCAGGAGAGAGGTGGCACGTGCAGGGATGGGGACCAGGGTGGCTGCAGTTCATCATCTCTTACATCCACGGGCCTTTACCAGGACAGGCAAAACCCTGCTGGGCAACTCTTTACCCCCTGATTTAGAGTTCATCCCTTGAACTTTTCTCATGCCACAGCACAGCCCTTCCCTGAGCTCACACAGGAGGTATTTTCTTGGGAGTAAATGCACCAGCACAGTATCCAGTGAGGTTATATCCTCATCTCTCCTTTATGGGCAGCAGTTCAGATTATGATGCCAGACTTTGCTTGGCATCAGACCTGCCTGGTGCCCCCACCTCTTGGTCCTTCTCCCTTTGGATGCTTTGCTGTCTCCTGCCTTGGGATGTGATACCCAAAGCCCCATCCTCCTCCGACTCCTAGAGCAGCCCACACGTGCACATGGCATTGAGGCAAAAAAGTATTAATGGGGGGAAAAGTTAACCACATTTATTGAACTGCAAAAAAGCTTGTTTTTATATCCCTTTATTGGAATATAAAGACAGCTTTTATAACCTTTTAAAGGGGCATAAAAGCAGCTTGGAGACCAGAAACCTCACTCCAGTGGAAGGCAGGGAAAGGGAAAGGGAAAGGGAAAGGGAAAGGGAAAGGGAAAGGGAAAGGGAAAGGGAAAGGGAAACATCTGCCACATTCTGAGATCAGGAGGAACTGGGGGAGCTGGCTGGAGCCACCAGGTCCCCAGGTCTGAAGTGGTTGTGGTTGAGGTGGTTGAGGTGGTTGAGGTGGTTGAGGTGGTGTCACCTCTCTCAGGGAGGTTTGCAGCCCTCTCTGCTGCTCACAGCCCTGGGCCAGGACAGTGTTCCTCCCCTCAACAAGTGCAAAGCCCTCCCAGGAGGGGAGGTGTTGGACTTTATGAACTCACTTCTTTCCTTTCATTTTTCTCCCCAGTCTTCTGTGAATAAATACTGCTTTGGCTTCTTTCCTCCTGGAACAAGGGAGGAGGGAATGGGTAAAGGTCTGGCCTTGAGGCTGGAAAGAAAGTTTGCTCTGTGACTGCTCCAGCCTCTCTGGTGACACTCTGGGGCTTCTGGGTGGACTAGCTCCCAACCTCAGTGGCCCAGAAAGTCTTGGTAAATTTGGGATCTGGGACTGGCACAATCATGGGTGGGATATTCTCTGTCCCCAGTGCCACTGGTATTTTGTGTGCTGCAATCCCTCTCCTCCACTGCAGACAATTCGCTGCCTCCTTGCCCACCCAAATCCAGCTGCTGCTTGGGATGTGGTTGAGAGCAGCAACTTCAAATCCAGGAGGAAGCTCCTTCCTCCTCTTCCAGAGCTCCTGCACAGTGCTCCAAAAGCATTTGGTGTGCTCAGAGCCCAGCCACCTCCTGCTGGCACGCTCCTCCCAGGATGGAGCTGGGTTTTCTCCATCCAGTGGGGGAAATGTGCCTTTTTCTTTCCCTTGCTCCCTCAGCAGTGGCTCTGACACGACATTAAGAGAGGAAAGTGACCTTTCCAGGAGTCTCCAGCTCTGGGGAGGGGAGAGCTGAGCCCTGTCTGCAGCACAGCACTGCTGGAATACGGATAGGTCACAGGGCTCCCTTATCCCCACGCCATCTCCCAAATAATCTTCCCAAGATAATGTTGTAGGGCTGTAGAGAGGACGGGAGCAGGAGCAGCTGCTTCTAATTTCACTTCATAGGGAGGGAGGCAATGCTGAGAGCACCCCACATTCTCAGCACTTATTTTTCATCATTATAGGCAGAAATGCCAGAGCTCTGACAGATATTAATGCAGTTCACACCGGGAGAAAATCTTCTTTCCATCAGGCTCCATGTGCAGCAAGAGGGCAGTGCCATTTGCAGCCCTAGGGAGGATGTTTGAAAGGTGATGTGTTTTTTACCTGGGAAGTTTTATTCCCAGACAAAGTCCTGTTTGGAGAAAGAGCTCCTGGACCCATCCCACTGGGGGCTGTGGGATCACTCCTCATGGGCCTGGGTGGAGGTGCATGTGAGGCTGTGCTGGGAATTAATTTGGATTTTGGTGTAACTCAAATTGCCCTCTGCTGGTTCTGTCATGGCTGTGTGTCACCACGGGAGTGTCATTGTCCCATGGAGCAGTTTTGTGACCTGGGCTCCCATCCTACCCTGACCCACAATCATTCTGTGAGGTTTCAGACTTATCCCACAGGGAACTGCACCTCCTTGCACCCCTCAGCCTCCTTTTATTTGCTTATCCCACTAAATATTCATCAGTAACATTTAAGACAAAGGAAAGAGATAATTACAAGGGGAGAGTTTTTTTGCAGTATTAAAGGTTAACAGAATTCTTGGCATTTGTGCCTTGTCGATCTCCATGTAATTATGCTCATTTCCCAGAATTCAGAGGCGACTGTGCCTGTTAACGCTCAAAGATGGTACCCTGGGAATTAAATTTATGAGATCATTTCTCAAAATCTTCAGATTCAAACCAAGCGTCTTTGCTTAACGGCAGGACTATTATTAATATTATTCTTGGATGCAGAGAGCCGTGAGGGTCAGAGGACCAGTGGCAAAACTCAAATTGATCCAGGCAGACAGCCACGAGCCTGGACTCTTTTCCCAAGGAAAGTACTCGAGCGATTTGGCAACTTCAGGGAAGCAGGCTGGCAAAAGATGGGTGCTGCAAAGGTGCTGGTTTGAGGTGAAAATGGGAAAAAGCCCATTTTTGGCAGCAGCTGGCAGGGACTCAGAAAGGAAAGGTTGGTTTGGAGGTGACTGATCCCAGTCTGGAGGCAGGTGCAGGCAGTAGGGAGATGGGTAGCTCCAGGAGAGGCCGATTCCAAGGAAGCAGAACACTTGGGAGAGGGCTGGGATTTCACCCAGCACAGCAGAGCACACTCAGTGATTTTAAAAAAAGGGATTTCAGGGTCTCTGCTCTTAATATCTGCTTTTTGCTGCATATGGTCATCTAAACTGAGGTACGTGATCCTCCCCTGTTGTCTGATTCCCCTGCTTTGGTAGGGACTGAGCAGCTTTCTGTTCAGAAAGGGTTTGGGAGAAAACTGAGCTGGAGGGGGTGAACCAGCCAGGCTTTTTGCTGCTCCCTGCAGCTGAGGATGTGTGTTATATCCAGATGGGCTGGGGAAAGCTTGGCTCAGTGTGTTTGCCTTGGGACCACCCCAGGAGAAGGCACAGCAGCTCTTGGAGCTGCTTTTCCAAACAGTTATCCAGCACAGAGCCCCCAGACTGTGAGCAGAGCCTCAGAAGTGGTAGAACCTTGTGTTTTCACATTTAAGGGGGCTGTGCTGGAGCTCCCAAATATCCACAGTGAGACCTGAGGAGTGTCTGCCTTTGCTTTTCAGCTTATTCAGCTTTTTTCCCTTTTCCCCTGACTGCAGGGATTGAGTTGTAGCACTCTGGGTTAATATCATGCACTTATCAAATGCCATTAGATGGATAATGGCATGGCTTTATCCCACATCATCACTGTCCCTGGCACCTGAGCCATGCTGATCACTGAAACACTGCTGGGCATGCAGAGCCTGTACCAAAGGAGTTTTTTGGGCTGTTCATACAGCACCATCACCTCACAAGGAAGCCATGAGAAGCAGATTTATGTAAAAATCAATGTTGATTTCTACCAAGGATCAGTCTTAGTTCATAATCCTCACTGTGCCACCATGGCTTGGTAGCTCTTTGATCAGTTTTTTAACTCTCTGCAGAGAAGTTTAATACAGAGTTTGGACCTGCAGAGGTGTCACCTCATAAATGTTTGTGCCAGGCTGGGCTGATGGGAGAAAGGCCTAACCCAAAGGGAAAAGTGAGGCCTTGAGGGCTGCTTTGCACCCTCCTGATGTTCAATCCCAGCTGCAGCACTGCCTGGCCCCTCTGGAATGTGCAGAGAACCCCGGGATGGTTTGGTTTGGAAGGGACCTTAAAGCTCATCCCCGGGCAGGGACACCTTCCACCAGCCCAGGCTGCTCCAGCCTGGCTTTGAGCACTGCCAGCGATGGGATATTGAGTATCTCAAGGATACTGCTGAGAATTAGGGCTGGCAGGGCTGTGTGGGGCATTTTGGCTTTGCTTTTCCTCCTCTGGGTTACCTGGTGGGAGGGTGAAGGGGGATCAGCCCTGTGCTGGGTTTGCAGCACCAATTTGGGACAGATTTGGTGCCTTTCCCTGGTTCCTCCAGCCCCTTGGCTTTGCAGCTCAGCCTGGGGTGCCCTGGAAGGAGTTAATTCGTGCTTGAAAATTTCAAAGTCCCCGAGCACGATGAGAGCAAGCGACAAACCCGAGCCCAGCAGTTTTTTAAAGGGCAAACAAAATGTTCCTTTTTT
Organism: Parus major; assembly: GCF_001522545.3. NCBI lineage: Eukaryota > Metazoa > Chordata > Aves > Passeriformes > Paridae > Parus > Parus major. The sequence continues at coordinate 4,276,624 of NC_031792.1, read as the reverse complement.
TTTTTTTTACTTGGTGCAAAGTGCAGGCAGAGCAGGGCAGCGAGGCTTTAGGGGAAGGCTCCCAAAAGCACTTTTTATTTAAATTTAATAGGATGGTTACTGTACGTTTATCTAAACTGCAGTTAAATATTAACAGCAGCTCTAGCAGGGATTAATGGGGTCTCCTGCGTTGTTTTTAAACACCGTGAAGAGGGTGCTGGTTGTCCCTGCTTGAGAGGGCTGAGCGCCCATGAGGATGCTGCTTGCATTCCAAAATCTGCCCTAGAAACAGCCCTGAACAGGAGATTTCTCCAGCTGGGAGTGGGAATGCCTTTGGGGCGAGAAGGGCTCAAAAAGGCTCCGGCCAAGTAAGGCTCGCAATCGTTGTTCTTTAATTGGGGCCACAATTAACGAGGGGATAAATGAGCGGAGCTGGAGCCTTTGTGGCTCCGGTGAATGGCTGGAGACACGGAGGGCTCTGCGGTTATTCAGGATAAACTCTCCCGGACTCGTGTGTCATTCACCTGACTAATGCCAAGGAAATTAAGCACTTTTTGTGCAACTCGGAGATTATTGGAGAATAATGTGGTATGCGATAGCACGGCTGGCGTTATAAAATCGTGTTTTCATTTGGAAGGAACGAGAATGTCTCGAGCATAAATTATGTTTCTGATCATATTTGGCCATTTCAGATTAAAAATAAATTTCCACTTTGGGGCTATAGATTGCCATCTATCAACTCCCTGAAAAGGGAAAAAAGGAATTAAAAGGAAAATCTGGCTGTACGAATTGCCTTGCTATGACCTACTTATTGAAAGTAGTTTTTTGTTCTCCAGGAATGAAATCCACTTGTGTGGGGAGGTGTAGGATTGTATGGATATAGGTTTGCAGGCAGGTCTGTAGGATGGGAGGATCTTTAACTTGGACCTGCAAGCAGCTGCAATAAAATTAAACATAGATCCGAGCTGGGTATTTCGGAGGAAGCAGGAAAAAATGCAGCAATGTCGTTGTTTCCCTTGATAGAGGAACTTGAACTGCAAATTTGCATCTGATTATCGGCCTTTGGGACCACTCAGATCTGCAGATTAGCTGCTTAAGGCTTGGTTTTGTGTGAAAAGCCAAAAGCTTGGTTTTGTGTGGGGCGGTGTTTGCCGGGAGGGTCCCTGCAGGAGGACTGGGGGTCCCTTGCAGCAATCCCAATGCCATCATTCTTCCCCGTGGGACATTTTTTGGGACTGATTTCCTCCCTGCTGCGCCTCTGAATCTCGTCCTCCCCAGCTATCGATAGAAACGCTCCTTTGGGAAACAAACCCACAGGCTCTTGCTGCTTCTAACCCCTTCTTCATCCAGGCTCTCAGCATCCTCCCCTGCAGCTGCCATCTCCCACGGGGCAGATCCTTCCCCGGCTCCATCCTTCCCTCTCGCCGCAGCCCCTGCTGCTTGTGCTGCCCTGTTTGTGGTCTCTGCCAGGAGAGGGGAGCCTTTAGCCTTGCTGGGAAGGAGAGCGATGAGATGAAGATAAAGATCCACTGCCTCGTTCTGCTCGTCTCCCGCCTGTTGCTCGCCACGAGGAAAAAAAAAGGACTTTCACCTAAGTGGGAAGAAAGGGAAGAAGTTGAAAGCGAGAGGCTGTTTGGTGCTCAGATGGGCTCAGCCCGTGTGCAGCAAACTCTGCTGCTGCTGTGGTCAAAACCCAGTGAAGGAAAAAAGCCTCTCTCATCCCCAGAGGAGGCTACAAAGCTCTCTTTCTCTCGCTGCTGAACCTGCACAGCTGGACTCGGTTGCTGGCTCCACTGCCGCTGGAGCAACTGAATTATTTAAAGGAACCTTGATTTGGTTTTCTCTTTGCTGTTTTCCCGCGTTGTGTTTATTGTCTATAGATATTTTTATAGTCCGAAGCAATTACAGCTGTCAGAAAAGAGACGAGCTGTGACAGGCTGATTTATATGTACATTGTATGTATGCAAGAGAGGGAGGGAGACCAGGGATTCTGCCGGGCTTTAGTATGCAGGAGCATATTGGATGTAAATTCCTTGGGATTTTCAAACAATGCTGTTGATGATCTCCTAACAGTGGGCCAAATTCAGCCTGGCAAGGGCTGAAACAGCTCTGCAGGTCACATCTGCCCCAGCCTCGTGTGTTTTCAGTGCAGGGAGGTGTTTTTTGTGCTCGTAATTTAAGATGCTCCTGGCGATCCGGGGCTGAATTCCGTGTGAAAAGGTTAACTGGCTGTGGTTATTGGAATCCCTCTGGTTTTGCTGACACAGGAGTTGGTCTCTGCCCGTTCAAAGGAGCGGCCCCACAAAGAGCCAGCTCTTGTGTGGTGGTCCTGCAGGTATCGCAGCGGGGTCCCCATCCTGCCAGGGGTGTCTGGATGCCGCAGCAATCAGCAGGATTGGTGTGTTTTATTCTTGGCTGCCTTGTACACCCCGGTGCAATGACACAACCCCGGACAGAGCCTTTTCCCCAGCCTCTGACGGTCTCTCCTTACGCAGTGAGGTTTCAGAGACCCCTCCCATGTAATTTGTGGCCCCAAAGGATCCTCTGAATGCAGAGTTCCCCCCCTCTCCTGCCAGTTCTGACAGCCGAGTTCACTGCAGGGATTAAAGTCCTTCTGCCAAGAGCTGGGGAAAGCTGCCGTTTCCTCTGGGAAAACACAGGGCTCGAGGCAGCACGTCCCACCAGCGCTAAATTCAAGGAGCAGAGAACCTTCAGACAAGGAAAAAGTAGAGAGACTTGCAGAGCAATCCCCTTCTCGTGTGACCAGTCAGCATGCACAATAATAATAAAGCTTTATTTGATGGAGTGTTTCCTCTGCCCGGCACAGCTCATAATGTTTTAGAGATTAAATAGCACAGTTAGTGAATTAAGCAGTAGTTTACAGGGGATTCGGAGACTCCAGGGATTAGTAACGGGCTATGGATCCTTTCACATCTAGGTCACCAGTTTGAATCCAGCTCAGGTTGCCAGCAGCGAACTCAAAAACAACAACAAAAAAAAACCCACCCCGTGTTGGTGCCGTGCAAAAGCTGCCGAGCACACGGTGGGGGAATGGAGGGAGGATTTTTGGATAAGGCAAAGCGGGGAATCATTGGGCACAACAAGGGGGGGAGACCTGCTTTTCCCTAAGGCTGGGCTGCGGCAGCTGAGGGGTTTGAGGGGTGCAGCCCCCCAAAAGCTGTGATCTGACTGCTGCCTCCAGGACTCTCTGCTCTGAGGATGCTCCCCGGCACCTTTTTACCAGCATGGAACTGTGCCTGGAAATATTAATGTGTTTAGCCACTAGCGGAGGGAAGGAGGAATTACCCGGCATAAGCAAATGTGATATTTGTTAAATTATGAGCTGATAAAAAGTACGCGGGGACCGTGCTTGTGGCTGGGGAGGAATTTGCCACTTGAGCTCCCGCTGTGTCTGTGAGGTGCAGGGCACCAGGAGGACACGCTCCTGCCTCTCCTCATCATCACCTGGCTGGGGGGGGGGAAACGGGGGGAATATTACCCGTGCCTCAGTTTCCCCTCCTGCGCGGCGACTTTGCCGCCCGGCTTGGGGAAGGTGCAGAGGTAGAGGAGGGCAAAAGGGGAAGAGTTGTGCGGCGCTGGCTGCGGGACGCAGGTAAGCGCAGGGGAGAGCGGAGAAAGGAGAGGGGGGGTCTCGTTATCCCCCCCCGAAGAGCGCGGCGCGGCAGGGGTTAATGTGCGTGTCCTCCTGCGCATCCCGCCCCGCTGCCGCCCGCCCGCCCGCCCGTGTGCGGGGCTCGGGCCGTGCGGGAGCCGAGGCGCCGGGCAGCGCTGGAGCCGCTGCCATGACAACCCCGGGGATGCTGCCGGCCGGGGCCGGGGTGCTGCCGCCGCCGCCCCCCCGCGCCCCCCCCGCCCGCCGCTGAGGCCAGCCAGGGGCTCCGGCAGCCTGACATCCTCGCATTCTGCATCCCACCGTCCGCTCATCCCCATCCTGCATCCCGGCATCCTGGACCAGCCCCCCGGCAGCGGGGCGGGAGGAGAGGAGCTGCAGGGCATCCCGAAGGCTTTTGCCCGCTGTGCCTTCTTGCGCCTGGACACCTTTGCTAGCTGGCCTCGGGGGTGTTTTTTGGGGTTTTTACTGGTTTTTGGACTGCCCCCGCCTCGGGACAAGCGTGCGGGAGTGGGGTACAGCCGGGCCCCCCCGGCGCCTCCTCGCCCAAGTGAGCCTCGGACTGCTGCCCGAAGAACCGGCTCGCCCAGCACCTTTGCCACTTCTCCTCCTCCTCTTCCTCCTCCTCCCCCCGGCCCTCCCGTCCTCCTCCCTCGCCCGAGGACAGCGGGACTCCCTCCGATGCCGCTCGGCAGGCTCAGCGCTCGCAGCCAGCCTTGCCGGGGGCTCTCCTGATCTCCGTGGAGCTCCGCAGCGCTCGCCCCGGTGGTTTTGCTCCCCCCCATCCCTCCTCTCCACCCACCCCTTCCCCCTTTTCGCCTTGTCGGGTGTGTTTTTTGCCTGTTGGAAAAGTCCCCGCTGCCCAGGATGGGGGTCGGTGGGTGCTTGGCCCTGCCCTGGAGGTGCCTGGTCGTCCTCTGTCTCAGGCTGCTCTTCCTTGTGCCCGCAGGAGTGCCCGTGCGCAGCGGAGATGCCACCTTCCCCAAAGCCATGGACAACGTGACAGTGCGGCAAGGGGAGAGCGCCACGCTCAGGTAGGAGCAGCTGGACGGGGGCTTTGGGGGGACGGGGGGGTCCTGCCTGCGTGGTGATTTTGGGGACGTGACTCAGTTTCCCCGCGGGGGATGCGCCGTGCCGGTTTGGCGGTACAGGATGGTACCGGGCAGCGAGCGGAGAGATTGGAGTGCCAGGGGACTGGGCTTGGGTTCAGCCCTCCCGGTTGTCTTTGGGAAAGTTGATGGGGGATGAAAAATAAGGGAATGTGATTCCCTTTTGGCGCCCTGCCCCACAGCAGTGCAGAATATCGGTACCATGGCTCGGGCACTTTTGGCTGCGTTCGGTGCAGATAAATCCTGCTCTGCTCCTGGAGTGCAGTGCCCGGGGTGTCTTCATCCATGTCAGACCCAGCCTGGGGAAAGGGGGAGTTGTTGACCCCCTGGTGCGGCTTTGTGCTTTTTTCTCGTGTCCAGACCTGCTGGAATAGGGAAGTGTAGGACAGAGCTGGCTCCGGACAGGTGGATGCTCCACTCCTCTAAAATCCCCTCGCTCCAGAGACAAGGGGTTGCTGCTCCCTGGCAGCATTGCCTCCCTGGGAAGGGGAGAGATGGGGGCTGGGCGTTGCACCAGGGTCCTGTCTCCTGCAGCAGCAATCCGAGGGGTTCCGGGGCCGCCAAGGAATCCGTAATTTTGCTCAGCGCAATTTCTGGGACATCTTATGCCCAGACACTCCTCCCTGTCCTCACAGCAGATGGGCGCAGTCATCCCAGAGGATGTTTGATAGGGACATTAAAAATCAAAAGCCAGGTTTTAATTGCAGCTCTGGGAAGCGGCGCTTGCAACTCCGGCATGCTCGGGAGCGACTTTGCTCCTCCGGAGCGGTGCATAGGTGACACCAACATCTGCGGGGCCAGCTGGGTGTGTGCCGTGACACCGCACTCCTGCTTTATGCCAGCCACTGGAGAGGGGCCAAGCCAGGGCAGGAAAAAAAGCCCCGTCAGGAATTTCAGCAGGAATTTTCCTGCAACTCAGTTGTTCCCGGCCAAATCTTGTGTCCCCCCACGGCCCCCGAGTGCTCCTGGGAGGGTGGGAGCTGTGTTGTGGCCATTCCTTTGGATTTGTCTTGCGTCACGGCACGACTGGGCAAAGAGGCTGGCAAACGGGTGGCAGAGGCTGGAGGACAGAGTGTCTTCTTTAGGAATTTGAGCTTGGCTTAAAAAAGTAGTAGCTCCTTTTCTTTCCTGAACCGCTGTGTTCTCCCAGATGCCAAAAATCCTACAGATCTCGCTGTCCAAGAGGGAGAGGTTTGGGTTACTGGGGGTCTGGGCAGTGAAACTCACAGGGGGTGGCAGCAGCTGGGTGGGTGCTCAGCAAACTCATGGGAAGAGGCTCTGGTGAGGGCCAGAACAGGGTTTTGGGTTTAGATCCTGATCCACACCACGGGTGGAGGTGCTCTGCCCTGGCACTGGGTGGTCGCTGGTGTTGGAGGAGAACAAAGGGAAGCTTGGGTGAGTCAGCAGGAGGGATTCTTCTGTCAGGGAGGCTTCGTGGGAAGGGGACAAATCCTGCCCCTGGGAGATGACTCTGGTGGGGAAGGACAGCACTGTGTCACCATCCTGGAGCTGCCATAGGTGCATCCTTGTGGAGCTGGGCTGGTGGCAGGGGATGTCCATGTCACTTGGCAGGTGCCTGGTCAATACAGGAGTGCCCCAGGAGAGGGGCCCGTGGGCTTTGGGATGTGCAGCCTGTGCAGGTGCTGTTCCCACTGTGCCAATGACATTCCTGCTGTCCCACCCCTGGAGCGGGAATTGCTCTTGGAAATTCATGGCTTGCTGCCACGGCCGGTGCTCTGCTGTGGTGACAGGGAGGTGCAGGAATGTGGTTTTGCCTGGGCATTTGGAGGTGTTTTCCTGCTGCTTTGAGGTAGGAGCAGTTGGCCCAGCAGGCAGTGGGACATGGCTGCATCCCTGGGTCAGTCCCAGCTGTGCTGTGCCGTGGCAGGAGCCGGAAGGAGCAGAGAATGTGCAAACCAGAGGAAATCAAGGAAGCATGAATCTTCCTGCCTGCTCCCCTCCCAGCCCGGCGTGCCCATCGATCTGTTGTGGAGGAGTTAACTTGTGCAGAATAGCAATGCTGCTACAAAGGCTCTGGCAGACCCCAGCAATGTTCCTGACCACCTCCTGCCTGGCCCTGCATTGGTGGCAGTCAGGGAAGGGAAAAAGAAATTCAGGTCGAATCCAATCCCACTCATTTCCATGCAAGGTGGGAGGACAGGGAGCTGCAGCCAAGGATTTGGAAGGAGAGATGTTTCTAGAGGTCCCTTCTTGGTGTTTCACAGATGCCAAAAGGGAAGAGCAAGCTGAAAACTCAGCAGCAGAAGTTGCTGTTTCTCTGGAGCACTTGGAAAGTCCTGTCCCTCCCTCTTCCCAAGGAAGAGGCTTTGGCTCTTGGAAATAGTTTTTTTTATCAGGGTGGCGGGTGCTGAGGAGCCTGAGCCACTGTTGAGCAGCAGTGCCCTGCCAAGAGACTCTTTTCAGCTCTGTCCCTCCAAGCAGAGTGAATTCAGTGCTGGGAAAAAAGCTGGACTGAAAGCTGCAAGGAGACTTCTCTGTTGTAAAGGCTCTGCTCCATTCAATCCACTGTAGGGAATTGGTTTAGGACCAGAGACGTTGGAGATGTTCAGATATTTCCTCCTATCTCCTGATGATTCTGCTGTAGGGTACAGGCATGTCGTGGGTACCAGCACTTTAGATCACTGTATTAAATTTAAATCAAGCTTTAGATGTTGGGTCAGAGCTGCTGCCTGGGATAGGAGGGGTGGGATTTACTCCCGGATGCTGCAAAACCTGTGGGAATCAGGAAAGGGTTTGAGGGTGTTGTGTTCAACAGGACGGTGTTTTTACTGCTGGGTGTGTTGGTCCTGCCTTTGGGGTTACACTGAGGAATTGTGTGCAGGTGAAGGTCAGAGTTTTCTGTCCTTCCTTGTGTCCCCAAGCACAGATTGTGAGGATGAGGCTGATCTTCATCCCCTCCCACCATGTCCAGACAGCTCTGCCCTCACCAGTAGTGAGCAGTTCATGCTGGAGAGGACCCATCCTGAACTTCCATGCAGTGTTTGAACCGAGTCCAGGCATTGCTGAGACCTTTGGAGCAGTTCTCTCAGCACCAAAACAAATGGCTTGATTATGATTTCACTTTAATTGGCATCAGTCAGCGCTCTCCATGGCGAGGCTCTGACGTTCCCATCAGCAGCACAGGCGCCTGCATGGTGTCCCCCCGAACCCGCCTGTGCTCCTCTCTCCATCTCCTCTGGTTTTCTTGGCAGGGTGATGCAATGCCTTCATTTGTTCCCCTCTTTGATTCCAACACTAAAAGTCAAATCTGAGTTAAACATGAGGCAAAGCTTTTTTTAACCCTGATGTTTCCCGTGGTTTCCACTCAGGCTTTGAAAAGGGCTGTGAGCTTTGCCACTGAGCTCTGTCATTCTCTACCTAAGCCTGTTTTGCAAATTTATTTGGCCCCTGTTGTGCTCTTGAAATAATTTTGGAGAAATGATGACTTGGCTGTGAAACAAAACAAAATCAAGCATGTTTGTTTGATGGGTGCAAACAGAAAGTGCTTGTTTGCTAAGCAGAAAAGACTATTTTTCAGAGATGGGTCTGTTTTCTATGACTCTTTGCTGCCCCATCTTTTCCCCTTTATTCACAGGAATTTGCCTTGCTGTGTTTTTATTGTGTAATAGAAAAATAAGAATGGTTTCCAATGGGTAGATGTGGTGTGTTCCAGCACCCAGGTCCTGGGGAGCCTCTGTGTCTCCCCCAGTGCTGCTCCTGCCAGGGTTTGAGTGAGGGTGATTCTCGCTGAGGTTTTGGGCAGCTGCCTTTGTGGTTTGCAGTCAATGAGCGCAGAAATCCTGCAGGGGGAGGAGGGCAGGGGAACCCGTTCCAGGCTGTGTGTGCCTGGGAAAGCCTGGGCTGAGCCAGGGGGGTTCAGGGGGGCTCAAAGAGCAGTGCCCAGCAGCGGGCTGGGCTCCTGGTGTGAGTAACAAAAGCCAGGCAGCGCAGAGGATGATGATGATGATGATGAAAGGGGCCAGCCCTGATTGCTAAACCTCCTCTGGTGGCTGCCCATCTCTGTGTCCGTTTTGCTCCAGGCTCCCACTCCCACTGTGAGCTGCAGTAACCCCACTGAGGGAGTTTTGCCTGTGCACCCTGTCCCACCAGCTGGGAACACCCCGAGTTCAGCATTCCCATCTCCTGCCCTGCCCAGCCAACTCCCCCCTCCCCTGCACAACCACCACATTCCTTATTTCCAGATCAGTGCTCGTCTGTGTCTCCAGGGCTCAGACCAGTGGAAAAGTCATCCCATTCCAATGGTCTCCAAGCCCAGTACTCGGTAGTTTTCATCCTGCTGCAGTTATTTATTTCAGAGACTCCTGACTGCTTGCCTGCCTATTTCCCAAGCCCTAAGTTGGGGATAAAGCTGGGGCTTGCAGAGGCCAAGGTGTAACACCTTTGCTTTTCTCAGTTCCTGAGCAGTAAAGGAACTCTAAGCACCTGGGATGGGCTGGGAGCAGCTTCCAGTCCTGTGGGGATGGGCTGAGGATGGAGCTAAGCTGCACACTCATGTCTTAACCCAAGTTAATTCCCCCAATTCTCCGCTATCCACCACCTTTGCCCTTCTCCACATCTCTCCCCTTTTCATCTGAAGTTTAGGGAATAAATTCAGGGCTGTGCTGACCCCTCCTGTATTAAGGTAAGGAAGCAGCACAGCATGTTCTCCTGCATCCCTCGTGGTGCCACTTCACCCCTGCCTCTCCTCTTCCCGTTGTTGCCAGGTTCTCCTTTCTGGGCAGGGTTTTGTCCCCACATTCCTGGGGATGCCCCGTGGGAGAGGCTGCAGGAGCCCCACGTGCAGGGCTTGTAGCTCACGAGCCGATTGCTTTGCTGGCGATGGCACGTTTCTGAAAGAGGAGTTTATTACTAAAGTGACATGTCAGCAAATCTCTGCCACCTCTCTCCCATCTCAGAGATGGAATCAGCTTAAAGTGGTGAAAAAAAAAATTGTCATATGCATGGATTATTCTCTTTTTCTTTTTTTTTTTTTACTGAGTGCAATTTCCATCTGAGATGAGACAAGCTCCTGATTGCTGTGCCAGAGGAGGGTTTCCCTTTATAGCTTTCCTGGTAGAGCTGCTGCCTCTGGTTCACTGGAGCTGGGGTGTCCTAGGGGACAAGTGGGCTTTTGTGGAGCTGTCATCTCCGTCCTGGATTAAAGCATCTCACATCTGGAAAGGCTGAAGTCAACCAGACTTCACCTTGGCTTGGGGAGGGGAGGCCAGAGCAGCCCCACAGGTGGCCAGTGGAGGGGTGCTGGGGTGGTGTTTCTAATGGTGAAGGCAGGCTTAGGAAATGGCTTTTCAGTTGTCAGCCCTGCCCTGGGCTCCTCGTGTGACGTTAGGTGCCCTCCCAGGCCCTATAAATGTCTTGATTCGTGCACAGCTATTGCAACGCTTCCTTTCTCTGCTCCATGACTCATCTGCTTGCGTTGCAGTCTCTTTGTGGCAGGATTCATCCCTCTGCAAGGAAAATGTTTAAAGTGTCCTGCTGGAGGGCACCAGGGGTGTCCACCCGTGTCCCACCCTTGCTTGGGGTTTGAAGAGGGGACTGGGAGCTTTGTTTGGTTGGATATGCCAGGGAAATGTCATTTTGGGGGTTCCTGGGGTGAGGCTGGGGTACTGCAGAGCTGCTGGGAGGGTGGGTGATTGGGTTGGAGCTGAACTAAAATCAGGGGTGTTGGGGAAGGAAGGCCTCTGTGGGGCTTCTGCTCTGAAGCTGCCTCACCAGAACCATGAGCTGATGTCAGCCTTGGAAACAAACACTTGTGGGTGCCAATCCAAGGGATGGGTCCTGGCCTCACCTCTATCCTCTGGCTGTCCTGATGTGCTGTCCCAGTGCCACCCTGGCAGAGCCCTGTGGGCCACGCTGCTGCTGGCACCACTGTGTTAACAGAGCTGGGTTGGGCTTGTGGATCATCTTCAGCTTGCCCGAGTCCTTGTCACTTCTGTTGGCTTCACTGGAGTTACTCCAATTTATGCTGTTGGAAAAATCCTCCTCTTGATCAGACAGAGTTGTTTTCTTCCCCCTAGACCTGCCTAAACCTGCCACTTTGAACTCAGACACCCTTATTTTCCTTCAGAGGAAAAAATCCGGAAGGAACTAATCTACAACCACATCAGTGGGAGCCTGGGCTAATAGAAATTGTAATGAGAATCCAGAGCCAAACAAACAGGCAAATGGGGAAAATGCAATCCCACCAATGCCACAGAGAGATTTATGCCAGCAAAGGGGCTGATCCAATGCTCATTAATGTCACCACGAGTCTTTATCCCAACTGTAATGGACTGGGGATCAGCTTGGAAGACAGCATTTCAGTCCTGCTACAATATGCAGGCTGTTAACGGGTTGTGTGTGGAATAGCAATGTGGAATTCCTTCTCCTCGGGGTTTGCTCCTTGTTGCATGCGGCACCTTTGCAAAGCAAGTGGGAAATACCTTCTGCTCTCCTTGGGTTTCGTTCTTGGAGGTGCAAGGTTGTGAAGGAGCCAAGTCTGAGGCTCAGGCTTGGCTGTCTGGTTGCTGCAGCGTCTGCTGAACCGCCAACAGCATCTCCATCATGAGGATATTAAAAAATCTTGGTTTAAATAAGGATTCTTCAGCTGCTGGGGAGCGGTGTTGGCTGTCACCACCACAGTCACGCTGGGAAGCATCCTTAGTTTATGTGCAAAGTGAGGAGGCAGATGGGTGGGTATGGAAAATCAGCAGGCAAACTTGACTTTGCAGCTGGATTCCCCCCTGGAAAAACCAGGGGGAGAATTGAGACAAGGTCTGGAGAGCTGAGCCTGGTCTGAAGGTGGGGACACCTTTGGGGACGGTGCTGAATAGGAAAGGACAGCAAGGGTCAAACAGGAGATGAGTGAGTCCAGCTCTGCATGTCAATGAGGACAGAGTAAATAAGGGATAAAACTGCTTTCCAACACGAGCAGCTGGTGAAATATCACAGGATTTTTTCCCAGAGATGGGAGATTTTGACCAGCTCTGTGCCTGCAACCATAAATGGCTCTGACACCTGTGTCTGTTTTATCAGACACATGCAGAGCCCCGGCCATGATCCAAACATTCATTACTTGGGATTTTTGAGTCTCTTTTTCCCTTTTTTTTTGTCATGGTGGGATCATTATTTTCGCAGCTTCACATCCTCGGTTCAGCAAAACCAGCGTGTTTTTCAGCCTCATGGTTTTTACACATCTCTAATAAGAAGCATGAGAGGAAGCTGTTGAGAAAAGCAAATTCTCAAAGGTATGAAAGGAGGAGAGCAGGGCAGCTCCAGGCTCAGAGACACTTACAAATCTCAAGATACTTTGGACCTACAGATAGGCACAGCACAAATATTTGAAGGCATATTTGGGTTCTTATCCTTCAGTCCTCCAAATTCAGTCAATTATATGTGTAGGGCTTTATTCCTTAAATAACCTTAAAAAACATAAAGATAACTTTTAATTATCTTGCATCCCTTTTCCTCTTTTACAGTCCAGTACAAAGCTCTTGATGAGCTCAAAGGAAGGGTGACTGAGGTGAAAAATCAAGGAAGTATTACCTTTTTCTTATTACTATTCAGCAGGAGCTGGGGAAGCACCTGCTTCTCCTTTCATTCAAAAATTTCAGACTTTTATCATTTGTTAAATAAGAAAGCATTTTTTTTTCCTTTTTTTAGTTCAAACCCAGATATTTTTATTAAACAATCCATTTCTTTCTTGGGTACCTTGACTGGAAAGGATTTGACTCGGAATTCCCTTGTGAAGAAGAGGGCATGTTTGGGTTTGCTTGGAAAAATATTTCTTTCCTTTTATCTGAGTTTGTGAGTTCAATGAAGCATCTTCACAAATGTAACAGGAAGCTCTCTGATGAAGCTAAAGCAAGATTGGGGGTTTAAAAGTGTTTTATAGGAAATAGCAAGAGTCTGATTTCATTCAGTCTCAGAAGGGAAGGATTTCTGGACACACAAAGTTTCCCTTTAGCTGAAAAGAAATCTTTCCCTATTCACCTCTAAACTGCTTTAACATCTTGGGTCAATTTTTCCATCAAACTTCATCTCTGCCATTGCTTACTACCATTTGGAAGAGCTGCTGTGTTTTGAATCAGACAAAGTTTATTTTGAATGATGTTTTCTAAGGCCAGATTTACAGCTGGCCAAGGCACGTCAGGACCCTGTTTGCTCTGTAAAATTCCACAGTGTGGGAGTCAGGGCAAAACGTGGTGGGAGGGAGCAGTTTGGGGGTTCCTCATGGTGTGTGTGGAAGTGATGTGATTTAGACCCTTACAAACACAAGGAGCCAAAGGTATCTTGTTGGCCTTGTGGAAATAAAGAGTCTTTTCCCTCTCTTGCATTCTGTGGCAGGGCAGGATGTGGGGGTCGGTCACTTCTTATGAGTAATGAGTGATAGGACAAGAGGAAACTGCCTCAAATTGCACCAGGGAGGTTTAATTTGGATTTTAGGGAATGTTTCTCTACCAAAAGGGCTGTCAAGCACTGGAAGGGGCTGCCTGGGGCAGTGGTGGAATCCTCATCCTTGGAGGGATTTAAAAGCCATGTGCATGTGGCACTTGGGGACACTTGTGAGTGGTGGTCTGGGGGAATGGTTGGAGTTGATGGTCCTAGAGGTCTTTTCCAATTCTGCACTTGGAAAGCCAAAATCCCATCTTGGGTTGTTATTGCTTTGTCACAGAGGTGGTTGGTGAGGGGAGACGCTTTCACTGGTGCATGGCAGCTGGGCTCCTAAATTTCTCCTGCTGTCCTTGTCTCCTGGAGGATGGCAGCTGCAATTTCCTTGCTGGTTCCAAGCCAGCAGCTTGCAGACTGTTGACATTGCTCAGCAGACACGGGGCCTTCACCTCAGACACCTCTGTGAGTCTGAAAACAACACAGACATTTTTGGCCATCCAGAGATGCTCTTGGTGACCTCCATTCATTCAAGTGGCACTGCCTGAAATAATCTGAACTACTGAAGGGATCCTCTTGGTCCTTCTAGAAAAGACTGCAGGTTTGGTGGCTGTGCATTGTTTGCAGTTGGAATTTCGGAGCTGGAATTTCACCCACCTTGATGGGTCTGACCCTCTGGGCTCGGTGGGAGTTGCAGGATGATCCCCTTGCAGGTTTGGTGGGAAGGGGAGGAGAGGAGGTGCAGGTGATGCCCTGAGCAAAGGGCTGTGCTGGAAAGGGAGGCTGCTGAGAGGCACCGTGGGGCTGCCGAATGAGCACGGGGACGTGTCAGCTCTTCCTCTCAGCTTCCCTCCGCAGCGCCAACTGTCAGTAATTTAACTAACGTTTTGTAAATAAATGTGGCATTCGGACAGCTGTCACCGCGCCTGTTATAAACACTCCCTTTGTCACTAAAAGCTGGCAGTGCTGCTCCGTTTCCTCTGCAAATGCAGCCACTGCTGCCAGTTAGCTCCCGAATCCAGGGCTGTCAAGGATTCGCATGTCGGGCGGTGCCTGGGACGCCGTGGCTTCGCACAGGGAGCCTGGCCAGGCTCTGCCAGGGCCTGGTGCGAAGGCAGCTTTTGCATCTTGCAAATAAATAAATGGCCTGAGCAGCCAGCAGGAAAACCCATCTGAATGTGGCTGTAGGGCTGGCTCCCAGCCAGGAGCCCGGGCGGTCCAGCTGCAGGGTCGGTGGAGCCACTTTGGTTCTGCTGTCACCTCATCCCGGCTCCGTGGGAAGCACTGATGGGATGAGAGGGGGAGCTCAGCCAGACCTGGGATTTGATGTGCCAAGGGAGTGATTTGGCACCGGCATCGCGGACCCTTTTTGCTTTGAGCAACCTGGTCTAGTGGGAGGTGTCCCTGCCCATGGCAAAGAGCTGGATTGAGATGAGCTTTAAAGCTGCTTCCAACCCAAACCACTCTGAAATTTCATGAAAAGTGGGTTACTCACTCATCAGGATTTGATTTTGGTAAATTTGGAGTCTCTGGGGCTGGTTGGATTTGAGTGGTGAGATCAACCCTTTGGTCTTGCTCAGCACACTTGTCCTGTCAGGACTTGATTCTACATCCCCAGGCAGTCAGGATGCTTCTCCCACCAACGAGCCCAGAAAAGCTGTGGCTGCCCCTGGATCCCTGGAAGTGTCCAAGGCAGCTTGGATGGGGCTTGGAGCAGCCTGGGATAGTGGAAGGTGTCCCTGCCCATGGCAGGGGGTGGAATAAGAGGATCTTTAAGGTCCCATCCATCCCAAACCACGCTGGGATTCTATGAACCTGGAGAAGGAATGCAGTTAGATTTCTCCTTGATGGGAATTGTTGATTCTGTGCTGCTTTTCTCCTCTCATCTTTCTGCAGCTCCAAACCTGCTTTCCCTGGATTTTCTGTCCTGGTGCAGGGTGGTTTGACTTCCAGCCATCAGCACCTATGGCCTGGCCGTGCTGCAGCGCTGGGTGATGCAGACAGCACAGAAATCAGCACATGACATCTCTCTCCCTCTAAGCTGCTGTAAAATTAGCTTCATCTCAAGTGGCAGAAAATGATCATATCCTCGCTTGAGGGCGATGAAGAATATTCCTGAGTCACTGCTAGTGATGAAACAGGCAGAAAATCCAGAGTGATACACAGCTGCCCACTCAGTTCTAATCGCTGAGGCCATTTGCTGCTGCAGAGCCTTAAGACACAGCTTCCTCCTCCTCTCCCTCCCTTTCATCCATCACTCCCCATAGAGGCCAGGGCTGCAGATCCCAGCAGGAGCAGAGCAATTTCCCGTCCCACCAGCGAGGCTTCAGGCTGTGAGCAGCGTGTCCTCTTTCCCTGCCCCCCTGAGACGAGAGGAGGGGGTCAAAGCTTCCCTTTCTGAAAGGAATCAGAGAAAAATATTGGAGCCTATCCCCCTCAGGTCCCCTCCTTCCACATTGTGATCCTGCAGTCTGGGAAAAACTCAACTCTGAGCTCAGCCTCCTCTCCACAAATTTTCCCTGCTGTCTCTGAAGCAGCTGCTGTGCCCACAAGGATATTTCCTTTTTGTCTCTCCTGCATCAGCTTTAGTTCAAAGCCATCTCCCTGGATTTTTATGTCTTGGATAAAGCCACCCTCTTCCCTACCGCTGCCAGCTCAGTGCTTGGGAAACCTCCTGCCAAAATTGCTGGCAACTAAGGCCAAAAAACCCCTTCAAAACAGGGATGATCAGAAGCAAAGTGCTGTAATCCTTCTCTTCCTTGCATATGCTCCCTGGCAGTGTGGTGATGGGAAGGGTTTCCTTCCTGCAAACCCTGTCCTGCCAGCTTCCCCCAGGTTGAGATGGGAGCCCCCCACGCTCCAGGGGCAGCCTGGAGGTTCTGAATCTCCTCCTCCTCCTGGTTTTCCATCTGGCTCTGTCACCTTGTTCAGCAGCGTTTAGAGGGAAAACCGTAACAATCCTCCAGTTCATGCAGGTGTTTGAATGAACACTGTGTTCTCCAGTCAGGGCTTGTCAGTATTTATCCCTTAACCTGGTTTTCAGATGTTCTCTATCCTGCAGATTTGTGGGATATGCTATTCACACAGAACTCTCCTGGTGTCAGACTTCTGCTAGGATCGCTTCACCGCTCCCGCCAGCCTGCCACGGGAATTAAGCAGCGCTGGCAGCAGAACAGGGAGAAATGTGTCGGAGCAGGGCTTCTGCCAGTGTCAAACAAAAATATTGCACCAGCTCACCACCACCCCCCTGGAAATTGCTGCACCAGCGTGAGTTTCCCGCACTGGTTGACCAAATGTGGGCAGTTTTCTGTGAATCCTGCTCCCTTCCATAATCCCAGACAGCTCTGCACGCCGGGAACTTATTTGTCAGCACAAGCAGGTGCAGAGCTGCAGGACATGGGCTGAGCATCTTGCTTTGGTGGTTATTCCAGCACACAGCCGCTTTATCCTCCTGTCAGGCAGCACCAGCAGCTTAATTTCCTGTTTGCCTCGTATCTTTCCCCAAAAAACACAGTCTGGATGGTGCATTTTGGGTCAGGATCAGCAGGAGAGCGGTATCAAAATGAGTGTAGGGCTGGGAATTTCGGGGTTGAGTGTTATAACAAAGCATCCCCTGAGCACAATTCCTTCTGCACGTGTCAACCATCAGCACATGCAGGGAGCAAATTTGTGTGTGTTTGTCATGGGGTCATAGAAATGCTTGGGTTGGAAGGGACCTTAAAGACAATCTAGTTCCACTATGTAAATAAAACATGTATTTATATGCAAAACAATTAAAATATATAAATATGGTTTAAAAATACAAGTATGTATTGATGTACCTTGTGAGCAGAGGTACAAATGGGGAGGAGTAGGTCATGCAGAGACCTGGTGAGAGAGGCAGGACACAGGGATAAAGCCAGGGGAGATGGAGCAGATGGCAAGCCTGGATGCCACAGCTATACCCTGGAAAAGTGTTTCTGTGGAAAAGCAGCACTGGGGGCTCCTTTTGGGAGAGGTGAGGGGACAAGCCTTTGGTAAATGCTCCAATCTTTTCTCCTGGTGCTGCCAACTGCTGCTTGTTTCCCCTGCTGAGAGTTTGAAACCACCCCACTAACCTCTGGCAAAATCAGGGGATAACAAGGATGGAAGGCTGGCTTTGTTTGTGGCATTCAGTTATTTAGTTTTTTCCTGGCTTGGAAAGGAAGAAATAAAGCTGGATTTCAAGTGGGGTTGTTGCAGTAATGGAGGGAAATGAGATCTGCTCATCAGCTGCCTTCTCCTTCCTCGTGTCCCCATAAATAACCCTCCTCACTCGGAGACAGTTCAGCTCCTGCACCGGGGACAGAGATAGCTTTGGTCTTTTATTTATTTTTTTTTTTGCAGTGGCTGGAGGGCTCCTTCCCTTCCCTTTCCTGCCTGCAGTTCCCCTCCTCAGAGCCCGCTCCTTCCTAGGGGTACTGTCAGTAAAAGCAGTTTCCTTGCCTGATAGAACAAAGGGGAATGGCTTCCCACTGCCAGAGGGCAGGGTTAGAAGGGATATTGGGAGGAAAACCTTCCCTGTGAGGATTGGGAGGCCCTGGAACAGGGTGCCCAGAGAAGCTGTGGCTGCTCCATCCCTGAAAGTGTTCCAGGCCAGGCTGGACAGGGCTTGAATAACCTGGGATAGTAGAAGGTGTCCCTGCCCACAGCAGGGGATGGGACTGGATGACCTTTAAGCTTCCAATCCAAACCATTCTGTGGTCCCATGATTCCAAGGATTTTTGGCTAGGTTTTACATGCAGTTTAGCCTTGCTGTGTCTGTAGCTCATCTGCCTAAAAGTCATTCACACCTTCTTTGTGGATTGATGGAAGAAAGGCCCAGGTGTCCCTTTTCCCCTTCACCATTCCTGCCGGCTTTCATGAATCAGCTGCCTGGTTTTGGTCAGGTTTTACAGGGAGGTTATATTCCTACAACTCCCATGAAAACAGTAAAGCTTGAGAGACCTCATTATTCCTCTGAAGCAATGACAGAACGAGCTCAACTCTTGTACGAGACACCCGAGAATCCGCGTGGGCGCTGGTTGTGTGCAAAACTCAGGGAGAGAGGGAGCTCCAGCCTGAGCTTCCATCATTTAAGGTTTAAAATGTGTAGGAAACCACACGTCTTCCATGCAATGTGTGGAGCTACTCATTAAATGCAGCAAGGAGTGCAGGTGGGGAGGGGTTGAGCACTCCAGATTGTGCGTAAGGAAAACTGCAGAGCTGATGTTGTGTTGGTGGAGAGAAGCTGCCAGTCCTGGTGTCAAGGAGAAGAGACAAAAGCTCAGGGCTTTGTGTTTAATTCTCCTGCTCTCAAATAGGGGATGCTGAATGGGAAGACTGCAACAGCTGGTGGCTGTGGCATTACTGGAACAGGCTGGCTCGCCCTTCCCTCTGCTTAGAAAGAAAAAAATAAAGGCAAAAAAAAAGGCACAAGAGCACCGACAAAAAAAAACCAAAAATATATCCAATAACTCGCTTTCCACAAGTTCCTAATGCTGCAACAGGCAAGGCACCAGAGATAAAAGTAATATAAAAGCAAGGGAAAGAGGGGAAAAAAAATGCATTTATGAGCTCTCAAACTAACAGCATGCAACTCTCATATTATTTTTCCTCCTTAGCCTTTGAAACAGAACAACGGCCTGGAGCCTTCTCGGCAGATGGACAATGTGCGTGCCTTAACCACTTAACAGCCATTAGCCTAATTTCACGTACTGGAGCCAAATTAAATAATAAGTAAGAGGCTATGAAAAGCTGGTTTGGAGGCTGCGTTACTGCCTTTCACTTGATAACCTTCTCATAAACAGATGCTCTCTCTCTACCCTATTAACCTTGTCTGAGAGTGGGGAGGGGGCTTCGGTGAGACAAACAAGCCAGACCTTGCTGGAGGGGGGGGAGATGAGCTGGAGGGTCCAGATGTGGGGGCTCTGCCTGTTTTGGAGTCTCCTCTCATTTCTGTCCCCGATGCCCCGGCCCTGGAGAGGGCCCTGAGCAAGGAGCCCGTTCTGCGGTTGCGCCCGGGTCATTGGAACGTGCCAAATGATTCATCTTGATCAGCGAGTCCATCTGTACCTGCTGGGCGAGGCTGCGCCACCCGGAGCTGCCTTTGTGGACAAATCTGCTTTACTTGGAGGAGAGGGGAGATGGTGCTGATGGACAGGAAAGGAGAGGAGTGCCTAATCCCTCCCTGCTTTTGGCTCGGGGGGCTGCTGCCTCCTCCGTCCTCGCTGTGCCACCAGCTCGCCTTTTCCGATGAAGTCATTTTGCTGCTCTTTCCCCCTCCTGCACCGAAATAGAAACAAAAGTACTTGCCTAAGCTCTGGGAGTTTGGGAATATTACTTTGCAAAATGCTTTTGATGTGGATTTAGCGCTGGGAGGGTGAGGCGGGTGCAGGTGTGTGCAGAAAAGGTGTTCTGCGTTTCTTCCTGGCTCTAAAGGTTTGGGAGTGGCTGCCCTATTTCCTCAGCACCCCCCACCAACTCTTGCTCTGTGCTTTGTGTCTCAACTTTAGACCTTTAGAAGTTTTCAGGGGATTATAGATGACCGTGCAGCTATTTTTGGTGAAAGCTTTTATTTATTAAAAAGCCATCTTCCTTCATTAAGAAGATACATTGATGGGAAATAGATGAGCGGCTCTATTACTGGCGTCTGGCGAGCCCGGGGCCGCTGAGATTGTGTGTTTTGTGCCCTCCCTTAATGCAAGAAATGCCTTGATTGTAGCCAAGAAAAATTTGGTGCAGGAACCACCCAAAATTTGCTGCATCAGTCATCCCCTCGCCCTGCCTGCAGCATCCAAGGCCCTTGGATAGATGTGGGAAGTTTTGGTGCAAGATTTCCGGCAGTTCCTTGGTGTCAGCAGCAACTTGACTTTCCTTCCATGTTGGTTTTCCTCCTTTGTCTGGGTTGTCACACAGGCTCTGATTTCATATGCAAAATCCATCCTCTGGCTGGCACGGAGGCCGATAAAGCCGGGGTTCTTATAAGTTTACTTCATTTTAGTCCAAGTAGGAGTCAATGATTTGCTGCCTGTGGTGAGGACGTTTGGAAAGGCTTTGTGCTGAGTGGATTCTCTGAGGTTCAGATGAGGATGAATCTCATTTTCCTGTGGCCTTTCCCTCCGTGGGGCACTTGCAGCATCTCTCTCCTGTACCTGGCTGCCTATCTGCACTAGACTTGCAGGTACTTAATGTCTTTGAGCCATCTGTTCCTCTGTCCAATTTAGTTAAAATTGGCCAAAGGCTTCACGAATTATTGGGGAAGATTGCTAGACAGAGGTGTGCAGGTGAAAAGCATGATTGAATAAGCTCATCCCAGTAGGACTCAAGGCTAAAAATGTTTCAGGGTATGTTATTTGGAGACAAGGCAGCTTGGAAAATGGGATCCATATCCAACCTTTCCCCAGCACGAGAGTTACTACATTTGAGTCTATTTTTTGGTGCTGTAGAAAGCTCCTTGGTGGAGAAGGACTTTGCCCCGGGTGGGATGTGGTGCTTTATCTTTTATTTCTGGTAATGCCTGGTGTCCTGTTCAAAATGAGCCCATCCACATTCTTCCAAAGCACTGATCTTTATCCCAAGATGCTGCAGCTGTATTTTCAGGCAGCTGTTTGCTGAAGAGCTCCTCCATCAAGGGCTGGGAGGGCTCTCAGCCTGAGTAAGGCATTAACTTTGGGGGAGCAGTGTGCTTGGAGACTGCTTCATCCATCTCTTAAACCAAGATGCTTTGATTCTGTTGTGGATGTGACTCTGTGCTCCCAGCTAGATCCATCCAGAAATTTGGGCATTCAGAAATTAGGTCTCTGATCCAAGCAGGTCTTGGGAAGAGAGAGGGACCAGCCAAACTCCCAGAGCCCCCTCTCTACAGGGGGACATGGGCTAAGGGGGAAGAAAGGAAAAGCAAAGGAATCATTGAAAATTCTGTCGAAAGCTGGGCATCTCTTGATCCATGAGCATTCCCAGAGGAGCCCAGAGAAGCAGGAGCAGTCTGGGATACCTGCTCCTGTGACTGCAGGTGTCTGAGATGATGGATGGCTGTGTCTGAGCGTGTTTGTCCAGTCCCTTTAGCAGTCACTGGGGAGAAAAGGGCCTTTTTAGGGTGCAATTCATCCCAGTCTGAGGCAGGTGTCTAAAATAGGTCAGACAGATTGTGTCCTAGCAGTGCCTCCTTCTCTCCATTTGCTACAAAACAGGGTCCAAATGGCTGAACTTGGCTGGTGAGGTGATAAATCCCAACCCCAGCATTTAGAGGAAGTCATAGGATCAGAATAGAAAATATCTAGCATTGATCAGGTGTACTAGAGCCTCATGAGGGTGTGGAGCAGCAAGAAAACACCTGGCACTGCACTAAGCAGAAATAGAGGAAGAAATGGCTTTTTTGGTGAGTTTTTGCATCCTGAGTCCATTTAAATCTCAACCCTGCAACTTCCAGGAGACTCAGCTAAGCAATTCTGCTTGTGGCTTGTCATTAGGTGCCTCACCCAGCAACCTGCAAGTTCATTAGTATTCTTTTTAGTGCTAACGAAATGTCTGAGCTGCATCTTTTCTGCATGAGAGGCTGAAACAGAGGCAGTAAAGGGAAAAATCCAACTCCAGCTCTATGGAGACCACCCAGAGAGGGTCCCTTCTGCCAGCAAAGCGCTGCTCCTGTCAGTGTGGCAAAACCACAGGGGTGCAATAAAAAACCCAACCCCAAAAGTAGTTGGGAAGAGAATTTTAGCTTTATAATTACATCTGCACTGGGGTCTCTGCCAACGTGGCAGTTTGAGCCGAGGATCTTCCCACCCCAGCACAGCCGTCACTGCAGAAATCCATGGGAGTGAACATCTGCAGGTAGAGGCAGAGTGGAGGATGAGGTTATGGATGTTCCTCTTTCTCCTGCCTCTGTGGGAACCCATAGGGCTGCTTGGCTCTGCTTCCTGGGCTGGAAAATGTGGATCCAAGCTCTGTTTGTGGGTGAGGAGAAGGCAAAGCAGCGCATGGCTGTGCCCTGCCTGCCGAAGAAGCTTCATTGATTTTTCTTTTCTTCAATGGAAACAGAACTGACATCCATTAACCAGCCTCCCAGCCTCTCCAGAGCTAGCCATGGAGGCAGCAAAGCCTTTATTGCTATTTTTTTTTAAAAATTTCTCTTAGGCTTGTGGGTTTCTCTCCTATTGCTCCCTGCTAATGCTCAGCAGCTCTGGCTGGGGGTGCAGAGGGGTTTGAGAAATAGGAGGTAGAAATGCAGCTCCCCTAATCTGACTGTGTTTTGGGAGACACCCCCTCCCATGTATTTAACCAGCTTAGACATCCACAGAGAGCTCTGTGAAATTTCCAGGAGGGAGAGGGATGGGGGAAACCATCTCCTCTGGCTTTATTTGGCACTCAGATGCTTTTTGCTCCCTTGGGAATGGAGCACAGCCAGGCTGTGAACAGTGGGGTGCTAGCAGGCTCTGGGAAATGGGATTCTCCTCCTCCAAAGGCAGCTCCAGTCTGAATTGTTCAATTCCTCTGCTTGGAATGAGCATTTTTTAAATAGAGGCTGGAGGTGAGAGCTGAGGGTTTAGGTAGCAAGAGCCAGGATCTCACTGCAGAGGTGGGATGCTGGTGGCTTCATCATCTGCATCCTTCCCATCTCCTGGGGATTATCCCAAATCACTGTGCAGTTGTTCAGGGGAAAAGACGTTTTCCTTCCTCAGAACCTGTGGCAGGTGGAGAGAGAAAAAAAACATTTTGGATGAAAATAGAGCTTTTAATTTCAAGTTTTGCAAAATAACTAATATATATTTAGCACTGTGTCTGTCTAGATGATGTAGATTTATGAACCTTATGTATATTTTATCCATACATATTTGATCTTAGACAATTAAAGTCTCCTGAGTTCTCAGCAGATTTTTTTTCCTTGGCATTTTCCTTATTTACTTCTTTTCCCCCTTACTTTGGGTGGGTTTGTTCCTCACTGCTGTCACTGTGCAGCTCTCCAATAACCATGTTTTGTATTCAATTGCAGAGTTTTCTTTGGGGGGTTGGTTTTTAATATACAGATTATGAAGGAGCCCGATTTTTGGGAGCCACGTATGTTTACAGCAGAATGTTCCTGCAGAGAAAGGGAAGGTCTTGGAAAAACAAAGGAATATGGGGGAAAAAGAGATTATTGGGTCTTTTTGGCCAGTGAACACTGCAGAAATACCTTTGACATTTTCCCAGACTGATTAGACAGGTCTCGAGCTGACTCAGGTACCCGCTTTCCAAATGTCTCTGCCTGGACCAGACCTCAGCTGCAGATTTAATGGCAAACCTCTCGTTACTATCCTGGCAGTGCTGCACCATTCCCTGCTGGAAAAACAGCCTAGGCTCTGGATTTTAATGAAGGAGTTGTTAATGCTGTGGTGCATGGAAAGCTTCCTGCTTTATTAGGGCAAGACAGGAGCTTCCCCCCTCACCCATCCCCATGTGCCTGGAACACGCTCACAGTGCCCGTGCACATCGATGGAGGGAAATTAATGAATTCCATCAAAATCAGGATCCTGTCAAGGATGTGCTGTCCTTGGCTTTTGAGGTGGTTTTTTGGTGTTCATCTCACCAGCTGCTCCAGAGATTTGGTGGGACTTGTGGTTGTGTGGAAGCACAGGGAGTGAATGTCCTGAGCTGGAAAAAATTCACATGCTGGAAATGGAAGCACTGGGAGCTGTGGGCTTCGTGCTTGATTGCTTTCCTGATCGGTACTATTTCAAAAAAAATGCATTAGAGAAAGAATGTTTGATTTCAAGAGTGCCTGGGTGCCGACACCATCTCTGTTTGTTTTCCTTCCTTTAGCAGAAACCTTGTGAAATTTTTATGAAGCATTAATGGAACAGAGATTTCTTTTTTCCTCAAGCAAATTTCCTGAGGTGAAGGTAACCCCCACAAGACCAGCCCAGTTCTGCACTCTTGAGAAATGCAGGACAAGGAGTGCTTTGGGGTGGTTCCCAGAGCATTCCTGATGTACTTCCCACCTGGGATTAGGGAGGAAAAGGAGGATCCATTCTCATCCTGGTGTGTGGTGATGTGCTTGTTGGCCCTGGAAGGACAAGCTGCTGGGAAGGATGAGGCACAGGATGTGTTGAAAAAGTGAAGGAATGCAAATGTTGATCTTCAGGTCAGCATCATAAACTAACCCTGAACTCGAGATTCACTCTACATTCACCTCTCAGTTTGTGGGGAAGGACATTTGAAGGTTAGTGAACATCAAGAGGAAAGAAAGTGAAATATAACATCCCAGCCATCCTCTGCTGGTATCCCTTCAGTGTGCTGGGAATGTTCTTGCAGGCAATAAATGGTCAGAAGTGATGGATAAGAGGATTCTTCTATTTATTTTATTTTTTTTTTTTTATTTTTATTTTATTTTTTTTGAGGATTCTTCTATTTATTTTATTTTTTTTTTAATTTTGTTTATATCTTCTGTGCTGAATGCTGTCATCTTCCTTGGGAACAGAAAAGCTAAGCTGGGATCAGAGCAAAAACTTGGGGGTTGTGGTTTCTCTGTCCAGCTCTGGCAGGGATTTCCAGCCGGACTGGTGGTAGAGAGCTCATTTTACAACAGTGCCTCAAGCCATATCCCTTCAAGAGTTAGCTGGGTAAGGAGAGCAAACAAGCCCTGGCAGCAGCCCTGCAGAAAAGCATGGAAAACATCCAGCTCTGAGGAGCTTAATGGGAAGTTATTAGCCGGAATATCCTCCTTATTGTGGAGGCCGGGCTGCCTTATCATCCTGACAGCCCCGAGTAATTGATGTCCCTTCAGAAGGAAGGTGAGCAGAGGATTTGTGGCTCAGTGGGAGCTTTTGCTCTGCTTGACCTTCCTGTTGGCTGAGGATTTTAACACCGATGGTGCAGCTCTGGGAGCTGGGCATGGGGCAGTGGCCAGGATCCGTCAGGCACGGGAGGGGTGGGACATGAATGAACTGAGGGCAAACGGGGACACCGATGGCTCACAGGGGACATTTGGTCCCTTGTGGAAGCCTGGGCTCAAGTCCCTTGGCAGAGCAGGGAGCATTCTGGCATGGGGAGTGGTTGCTCAGATTTGGAGCAGATTTGGGTTGTCCCTGGAGTTTGGCTAATTTGAGAAATTATGGTGCTCAGAGCCCTGGGAAATTTTGAGCCTGGGTGCAGATGAGTCCCACAATTATGGGTTAAAGGATATTTACGGTTACTGTAGGTAATGGGACATAAACCTGCATCATCCCTGTGATGCTGAGAACACCTGGACGGGGCCAGCAGGGGCTTCTCCACCTGCAGCTTGGGAATTGTGTTTGAAGAAAGTTTCACAAGTTATTACAGAAATGGTCAAGACTGTGTCGGTGGTTCTGGAAGGGCTTTCACATCCTCAGGGTTTATTTTGACAGGAATGCGAAATAAATCAGAAGCTTCAAATGTTAACTCTTTCTGTTCTGGTCTCCATATGGCTCTTTGTTAAACTACCCTGTCTCATCCATTTTTTCTGAAC
The DNA here is from genome assembly GCF_001522545.3 of Parus major. Lineage (NCBI taxonomy): Eukaryota > Metazoa > Chordata > Aves > Passeriformes > Paridae > Parus > Parus major. The sequence continues at coordinate 4,251,060 of NC_031792.1, read as the reverse complement.
TTTCTTCAAATATGCAGTAGCAATCAAGGCAATTAACTATAATTGCAGAGAGACTACCTTGTGAAGGCGGGCCGCAGAAATAGGCAGGTAATTACAAGGAGTTATAAATGGATGGTTATTTACATCAGGAGTGATGCACAGGGATTTAGTTATCGGAAGTGGCAATTGGTGAGGCACAGGGCAGTTGTCTGGGGTCATTTGTCCGAGATCCTGCTGTGCCCAGGCACCTGTCTGGTGTTGATCCTCTCCCTTTGCAACCCAGGGACTCTGTGCCCACCACCTTGGGATCATCAGCAAGCTGTGAGGGTCTCTAAGAGCACTCTGCTGTCTTCAAATGAAAAGAAAAGATAATTTAATTAGGCACATCTCTGAAGACACGCGGACTTTGAGGGTGAGCTGTTAGATCTGATTTCTGAGCGATGCTCAGCGGCTCAGGGTGGGCTGATGGTGAGCAGCTACAGCAGCACCCAGAGCTGCCCCACTGCTGAGCTAACCTGTGCCTTACTCCTGCTCACAAGGTCCTCACCCCTTGCAGTTGTAGCTCTTCCTCTTATGGGATGAAAAAATGCCTTTTAGGTTTTCTTTCACTTGGGGAGTTCATGGGGCAGAAAGATCTGACTCGGCTCTCGATGCTCCTCGTGCTTTAGGAACTTAATCTAGCTCTACTAGGGCTAGCCACATCCGTGTAGCTACGTGCTGTGCTTTTGTAGGGCTGGCAGGAACCTCACATCACCCTGCTGCACCTTCTCTCTGGAGGAGCACTTTGTAGGCATCATGCTCTACGCTGAAATGATTTTTTAAACCAGATTTGAGAACGCTGTTAGGAATCAAGGAGGATGCCTTTCCCGTAGTAGTGACAAGCACCCTGAGGGAGAAACCACAACGGGAGTGGCTCTGAGGAGCAGCACAGGCGGTCTCGTTTCAGGAGACAAGGTACTTTGGTGGCAGAACATCTTGTGAGCTGTGTAGATTTCCTGGTCCTGGTGTCCCCAGAGAGGTTTAAAACTTTTAGTGCCCTCTTGCTTGGATGTACTTAGCAACGAAGAGATTTCAGTTATTTAAAGGTACAGGAAGACATGAAAGCCATTAGGAAGGAACCTGGTGCCCTCAGGAGATGTTGCTGGCTTCTCCTCCAGCTTGCAGGACTGGCTGCAAACCCCAGCACTGAATCAGGGGACAAAGTGAAGAACAGATGAAAACCACCTTGGAATAAAGCTGGAGTTGGGTTTGGGCTGGAATCGTTGGCTGGGTGCAGTGAGGGCCTGCTTGAGGTGGAGCCCAAAAGGAGAACAGCAAAGCCTGTGCAAGGTGGGATGAAATAAAGAGGAGATCAGGCAGCAGGGTGCAAAAGATCAGGGTATGGCGTCCCTTGTGTTCATTGTCCCTTGAGCAGAGCTGGGAATCAATGACCAAGGGTGGTGATGTGATGCACAGTGAGGAAGAGCTCAGGTATGGATGAGTAGGTGGGATGGAATCCTCCCAGCCCTCTGTACCATGGGTCTAAGGGTGGCTTGGGCACAAGGAAAGGCTCGCTCTGATGCCAGGGAGTTTGAGGCAGGCTGCCTTGCAGCCCTGCTGCCTTGGCAGAGCTGGCTGTCCCCAAAGCTGTCACTAGCTCAGCTACAGAGCTGGATTTAAACTGGATGTTGATGTGTGCTCTCCCCAGAGCACAGTGGGTTTGTTGTCCTCATGACAGGTCACCCCACTGCAACGAGCTGAACCCGAAGTATTGGAATGCTGGCGTGTTCCAGAGAGCTGGGGTTTATTTCTGCTGGCAAAAGCAGTACTTTTAGTGTCCTCCAGACCTCACTGTTGTTTCTTTCCAAATTCTTCCTTAGTGGCTCTCTGGGCCTGTCTGGAATTGCCACTCAGGTGGTATCAGGTTAAACTCTGAGACTTTGGCCACAGACGTGGCTGTGTTTCACTGCTGAGTGAAGCAACTCATTAATTACCTTGTCTTGCTGGACCCATCACGAGGGAAGGTGATGCACAAATAGCAAATGGATTTAATTACAATTTTAACCAAAATTAAACCATTGTGATCAGAGATACAGAGCAGGGAGCTCTGTCTGGGCTGAGGACATGTAAAGTTGGTACAGTGGGTGATCAGCAGGTCTTCAACTGCAGAAACTCTTCTTCACACAGAGCAAGTACATTTGATTTATTACAACTGGGAGTGGGAACAGTACTGGGGCAGTAGGAGAATTAAAAACATGCGTGGCATGGATATGATACAGAATAACTAATCTTTGCTGACATTTACTGTCAGTCATGGCTAAGAGAAGATAACTAACTCTGCCTCTCATGTTCTCTGGTCTGCCGTCTTCAGTCATGAAGATAAATGTCAGGCTTCAGCTGTCCTTGTGTACAACCATATTCTGCTTTCAACAGATTCTTATGCTGGAACGAGAATATTTGTGAAGCCCAGATCCAGAATCCTGGGGACTTTGTGTGGAAAGATTTTGGCCCCAAAATAGGGACCCGGGGTGTCCCCTGCACTGAGAGCTTGCCTTGGTGGTGATGACCCCATGAGCCAGATGGAGCTTGGAGGAAGTCCTTGTGCTGATTTGATTTCCCTGAAGTGTTTATGTCCTCCATGGATCTGCCTTTGCAGCCACTCAGACATGGGATCACTTTTCCCATGGCTGCCCAACCAAATTCCACATGCATTTTTCCTGTAGAAATAATAACGCCTTTTTAGCCTTCTGAAATCATTTGCCCATTCATACAAGAGCTCTCAAGTTGTCCGGGGGAAAGGGAAAGCATGGAAAAATAAGCCAAAAATGGTTCTTTGTTTTCGAGTGTGTCATTTGAAATGAGGGGGGGCAAACACTCAGCTCTCGTCGCTTTAATTTGAACTGCTTGACTCGGGGTTATTTTGGAAGGTGTGTGAAGTGGAGGAGGTTCAAGTTCAGTCACAAGGTGGGAAAATATATTTTGGGGCTTGTGCGAGGAGATTGAGGATTTTTTTGTGTGGGGGTGAGGGAAGCATTTATCCAGCTTATATCCTCCAAGGAAAAAAAGATGGATAAAGTCACGAAGTCCAGAGAAGACAAACAGGGATGTGCTCCTGTTGATGGCACAGGAAGGGATCATGGCCAGGGAATCTGCCTAAGGACACTTGCAAATTCTATTCCCCTCCTAGAGGTGCCTGCAAGGGCAGAGTTAGCAGTATATTATTAATAATAAATAACAGTAGGATGGTAAAATGTTTACTTAAATATTCTGTGTCATTCAGTGCATCTCTCTGTGCAGAACAAGGGAAAATTTTAAGCACGTGGGAGAAGGGTAAATATGAGACAAGGAGGCAGGAACTAGGAGGGGAGATAAGGTGGAGATCAGGAGCTTTTTCCTCTTCATGTTTTTTTGGGGTTTTTTTTGCTTATATATTATAATGATCCAATTCCCAGTTGCCCAGGTGCTCTTTAGGGCTAGCTGGTCATTTCTGCATGCAGGATGAATCCAGAGCGGGTGAAAAAGTGGAAGGAAAGGTCTTGTAACATTTCTGTCATACAAAATCTGCTGGTGATGGGGGAGGGCGAGGGGCTATCGCTGTGAGAGCTGCAAATAGAGCTGTTAGTGCCATCAGATAGCTGCCGGCCATCGATAGCGCCGTATCAATGGGATAAAGATAAATGCGAAGATAAAAGAGTCGGGTTTGCCTTGAAATCCACTTGTGGTTACCAAAAGGCTTTGTCTTCACGTTGATTTCTTCATCCCTCTCCTGTGGTAAATGCCAAGGCTTGAAATCTTATTTATGGTGACGCTAATGAAAAAATGTCCAGCAGAGCCAGCGCTTCACCCAAAGGATATGAAGATCTTCTGTGTTGTCTTAATTAAGTGAGGTAATGGGGAGACTTCTGAAGCCACCCGGCAGTGCTTGAATGGCTAATTCTCTCCAGCATTGCATTAAAAATTAGGAACATTTAATAAGCGGGGTTAGGTGCCCCCTGAGTTACGGTTTCATCAAGATGCAGTTAAGCCCAGTCTTTTTTGCCTGGTTTTGAAAGTCTGACTCATCTTTCCCAGCACTTCTCTGGCAGCTGGGAGGGCATGGAACTTTTTTAGATCAGAGATAAGATTCATGTCGTAATCACATGATTTCGGGAGCTGGCGCTTTAAGGGAAAGAGTGCTAAAAATAACCAGAATTGGTGACAAGATAGTAGCAATTTTGGCTTTTTCTACCGTGAAGGGCTGGTTGCCAGCTCTAGGGAAAGGAGTCAAGGGCTTCATTCTGCACTGGGGTTCCAAAATGTCATTGCTCCCGTGATAATGTGGGGTAATGAAAAAAAGAGGAAAGGATAGGAAGACAAAAAGATGGAATGGAAGTGAGAGTAAGTAAAGGGGAGATTTGGAAAGGGTAAATATTGCAAAATAAAGAACAGGCGGGGAGAGAAGCAGGGCACGTCTTGGACTAGTCCTGCATGGGCTCGGATTGTGTCGGAGGAAGACAAAAGGAGTGAGACAGAGCAAGAAGCACAATGACTTTAATTTGTAGGCAGAGACTGTTAAGAGAGAGAAAAAAAAAGGTGATTTGAGTTCTTTTATTCATTACTAACCATAAAAGGCCCAGACTGTGTTGCCAGTGGCTTTAAAATCCAGGATCCTATTAAACCTTCCTTGATAGTAACTCAGCACTTGGAAACGGAGTTAAAGAAGGAGCAGGCGAGAGGGGAGGAGGGATGGGGGAGCTGGCTGAGTCCAGGGGAGACTTAGAGCGAAGGTCTCACCTTTTTCCTGGCAGTGTTTTTTGGGATCAAGTGCCTTTTTTTTTGGAGAATCACTACAGGCAGCATCCTGATGCCCCTTGCAAAGGGATCGCCCCGGCTGCTGCTCCCTAGAAAAGGGCACTGCTCCCCATTCCCAGGTATTAAATCAGGTTTTATGCTGCTGCTCACAAAGCAGCTGCAGCTCCGGGGAGGCTGCACGGAATGCGAGATGAGATGGGAGTGATCAGCAGATAAACGCGATGGATAAAGCCAGCAGCAAAAGGTTCTTTGGATTAAGTCCCTGTATGATAAATAGCAGCATGTGTCTGTCTGGTTGGAGTTTGACACGGGGGTGAGGTGAGGCTGGGCTGGATCAGGACGGTGCCAAGGCAGGACTGGGAATGTACTGGGATAAATGGTTAATTCCCCCTTTTCACCTCCGGCATCAGCAGTGGTCCCACACACCCCCAGGGACTGCCCTTCCCTGTTTTCCACCACGCTGCCAACCTGCAAAGCCTGCCCAGCTCAGGGGAGAGCTGTAATTAAAAGAGCTGTTCCCTGAGACCCAACGACTTATTGATTTTGTGTGTGTGCGGGGAGCGCTCGCTCCTCTCTCCTCGGGGAAATAGCAGAAACTATTCATTTCTAAGGCAGACTCGGAGCTGACATGCAGGTCTGTGCCACGCCACGTCCTCAGCTCCCTGTGACACGTGCACAGCAGTGCAGCCAGGCAAGGAAATAGCTCCCACGGGAGGTACTCGAGGGGATCTCAATTCCTCAAGGATTTTCCTTCCCTGCTGGAGTTGTGGTGGCGGTTGGAATACAGAGATGCTGTATTTCACCTCGCTCCACACCTCGTACTGAGCATCCCCAGGCAGCGAGCAACAGGTTTGGGGAGCCTCCACAGCTCTGATAGAGATGTCACTTGGCTGGGAAAGAGGGAGAAAGAAACAGGGCTGAGCATCCCTTCTCTGACACAGAGAATCCGGAGAGGCACAGGGAGCTGCTGCTCCGGTTCGTGAAGTGGGTAATCAGCCCTTTTTATGAAGTCTGACTCCAACCTCTTTGAATTTCACCCCGTGTTCTTCCTGTTGTGGAATAGAATTGACTGATAAAGGTCTTATCTGGTCACTGTGCTTGAGGGAATGGTGCAGCCGGAGGAGCGTGGCTGTGACTGGAGCCTCGCTGGGAATGCAGCGTGTGGCTGGGGGATGGAGGGCAGAGCAGGGGTGACAGGCACAGAGTGACCCCACTGGGCTGGAGTAGCCAAGAGGGACAGTGCAAGGAAAAGGAGTTAGGGGTGAATTGTACCACTCTGTGTGGAATTTGGGAATTACCTACTGTGGCCGCCTTTGCCTTTCCCAGAGGGGTGCGGCGTGTTTGCAGATTCCTTTGTTTGCTTCGTAAGAAAAGTGACAAATTGCAAAATTAACCAGAAGTACAGGCTTCTGTCATCACTTTCCTTTCCTAATGGAAATCCAGAGGATCCTGCGTAGTAACTAATCAGTCAAGCGGAGGAGTAAGATGGTTAATGCAGGAAAAATACTCCTCTCTCTGCCTTGTCTGGGAGAGACTCGACAGCTTCATGCTCAGTTATCAATCTGAAGGAGACACTGGCAGCTCTGCGTGTCTGTGCTGAGGAGAACATCAGGGTGGGCGGATTTGGGCATTTGAATACCTGAAATAAACCCTGTAATAGAATAAGGAGATCCTCAGCACCTTGTCTCTCCTTAGAATTACAAGGAGAACCAGAAAAATCCTCCAGTCCATGAGGTCTCCCCCTAAATCAGGCATTTCTGAGGGGGCTGAAAGGAGAGGAAGGAATCTCATTAGCCACCCTTTGGAAGCTTAATTTCAGGCAAGCCTGCCAAAGTTCCATGGCCCCTCGGATAGGAAGTGTTGGAGAGCTCCAACAGCAGCTCTCCGTGTCCAGACCAGCCTCAGAGAATATCTTTAAGTATTACTTGAGGATTTGGCTGGCTGGAGCTGGGCAAGCTACAAAACCCAGATGTTGTTGTATTTGGCAAGAACATCTTGCCCCTTGCAGGGCACAAGGCTTTGCCCTTTGCTAAAGCCTGAACAAACTTCCATTAGGAATTAAGCAGAGTCCTCTGCATTTCAGCAATCTGGGATTGCAATCTTCCTTCGTGTTTGCCCTGCTCAGCTCGTGGAATTCTGCAGAGCATCCATTTTCCTAGAAAGCTTTGCGCCCATCTGCTCTGTCGACTTTAGTAATGGAGTTAAGAACCCCCCTCCTGAGCCAGGGTGAGGAGATTATCCCTCTAATATAATTCAAGGAAACCCCTCAGCTCCCAGCTGGCTCAGGCAGTTGCTGGGTGATAGAATTCACTCCAGAAACAAAAAACCTGGTCAATGTGGCTCCAGATGGAGCGCCCGCAGTTGGAGATGACTCTGGAAGAGGGGGTTAAACAGCTCCACCAAAGTTTTTCTCATTTTCTTTCAATTTTGAGGCTGAATGAGCCTGTTCACTGAGGCCACTGGTGTTTTGTGGAGGGATTTAGGGAGGTAAAGTGTCTTTTTTCCAGTTTGTGGAGTTGATCCTCCAGCTGGATCCATGTGTAGGGGCTCTGTGCCTCTCTTGGGCACAAAACCTCTGCTTTTCCGTCGCCTGTCCTGTGGGTTTAGACATCGTGGGAATGGGATTTGGGGAAAACTCCAGGTATTGAGTTGAGGAGGGGAGCAACTCACAGCATCCCATTTCCAAAGGGTGTCCTGCAGCCCCCAGCAGTGCTGGCTGAAAGCTTCCCATCATACGTTTGCCATAGAAAACATTCTGTGTGGAACTTTGCTGTGCAAAAAACCACCCTCCTAACAGCAAAACCAAAAAAGAAATACAAACCCATAGAGACAAAAGGAAAAGATATTGATTTTTAGTTTGGATCCTTCCAGAGGAGTCTGTGCAATCATCGGTCCCTGTCTGTCTGCCTTACCCACTCCTACCCCTCTGTAGTTTCTGCGCCCTTTGGCCAATTCCTGGCCAATTTCTACCCAATTTGACAGAAGGAAAGAGGTCTCAGAGATATTAAATTTCTATAAATTTCATTAAAAGAGGTGGCTGGGTAAAGGAGCCCAGCTATTACAGCAGCCCCGTGAGACTGGGGGCTCCAGCATATGCAGAGCCTTTGTTAGACAGCAGACAGTGGCTGAGGAGAAAGACTTTTCTATATAAGCAATTTCAGGGAGAAAAAAAAACCATCTTTGACCAGCCCTTGCACCTTCAGAACCGCCGGGGAACGTGGCTGGAGAGCCCTTGAAGGCCGTGTTACATTTGTTCCGCTGCCTGTGGATGGTTGTTCATTCAGAAATGAACTTGTAAGTCCTGGAAATAGGTCATGAGTGGGATGGAGGGAGCGTTCCGGCCTCATTCGGGTTCCTCCACACCAGAATAAATCCCAGCCGTGGAGATCTGGCTGATTTCTTCCCCCACCCCAGCACTCTCTGCTTTTTGCTTTTTTTTTTTCCCAAGGCTGAAAATGCTGAGCTCCAAATTGGGAATTGGTTCCGAGCAGAGCCCGCGCGCCCGGTGGGGAGAGGATGTGGAGGGGTGGAAGGAGGCAGCCGGGAAGGCCAACCAAAAGCTCGGTGTTATTAAGATTTTTAAGATATACAGTTTTGATAAAAGCTTGCAAGTAGCAAATTTGCTATCAAGCCTAATGTAGCATGGCAGATTTTGTCTGAGCTAGCAAAGGATCACATTTGCAGCTCCTCTGAGGCGGGGAAGTGGGCTCAATAGGCTATTTTCCACATCCATGCTCTGTTCCTAAAAAAAATAAAAAAAAAAACAGGGAGGGGGAAGAGGGGAGATGGAAAGGAAAATAAAGACAGCTTCTCTTTTTTCACTTTGCCCTGATTTCGCATATGTTTGCCCTGAATGTTAATTGCCAATAACCTGCGCGCTCAACACCGGCTTCACCGTGGGATTTGTGTTTTGCTGGGTGTGCAGAGTTGCTTAGGAATACTTCCAGATGGGCTGCAGAATTTTGGCAAGCCTGGCATGTTACTGATCTGTTGGCATTTTCATTTTGACCCTTGTTTTGTGGAATTAATACCGTGCTGCATCTTCCTGAACCGCGCTGAGGCTGTAAGGCTGCCCGTGGCGAGAGGTGGAGACAACGTAAAATATCCATCAGAAGTTGGTTTGGTTGGATAGGTGATATTAATCTGGTTTCTGCCATCTGAGCTTGGGTTATATTTAAAAAAATGATAATTTTGGGAAAAAAGTGGTTAATTCAGCTGTCCCACCATCACCCAAAGGGGAACCTGATGCAGAGGGAGACTGTTTACAAGGGCCTGGAGGGGCAGACAAGGGGGAATGGCTTCATACTGACAGAGAGTAGGGTTAGATGGGATATTGGGAACAAAATCTTCCCTGTGAGGGCAGTGAGGCCCTGGCACAGGTTGTCCAGAGCAGCTGTGGCTGCCCCTGGATCCCTGGAAGTGCCTAAGGCCAGGCTGGAGAGTGAATGTGTGACCCAGGCAGGGATGCGATTCTTCACTCACCTTCTCAGTGCAATAAAACAGATATTTGGATGTGGCCTGGAGGAGATTGGGTGTTTTCCTGTGCTGATATACTCACATTTTTCTCATGCATGAAGCAACTCTTCTTGTTTTAAGAGACTGTGGTATATTTTCCTGCTCAGGAGAGCATGGGGAGATGGCGTATTTTTTTATGGGATCAGGCATGTGTTTTGTTTAATGCCCTCTGAGATGTGCTACTGGTTTAATTTGCATCATTTACTGTCATTCTGTGGCTTAGTGACCCAATGTGCTTCTGTCCTGGCTCCCAGCACCAATCCTGAGCATCCTGCAAGCTCTGGCCGCATTCCTGGATCTTGTCTTATCCTTTTGCCCTTCTTTCTCCCGTTTCTGAATGGAATTTGGTACCTCGTGCAGTTTATTAATGCTTCTTTGTCACTGCCTGCCTGATGGGTTTTCTTTCTGCCTCCCTGCCGCATCCCTAATCTTCCAGCCTTGGCTTCATTTAAGGGGGGGAATCAAAACCCTGCTGCTTCTGCTAAATCAAGTGGTGTTTGTGTTGGGAAATGAGAGAGTGTGATGCCATCAAACTCACTTATTCCACAGCTCCGCTAGGATTGCATCCCGGCTGCTTGCAAATCACGTTATGTGGAGCCAGGGAGCTCATGGCTTGGCAGAACAACTCCCATGGCTGTGCCCTGTCCTGACAGGAGGGAAACTGCTTATTTCCCCCCTGTATTTTAGGAAAAATATGGGTTTGTCTTTTTAAGGGTGAGGATGAGGCTGTGCCGCTGCCCCTCTGCCGTGTCCTCCCCGGCGGCAGAGCTGAGCCAGGGTGACGTCCCCCAGGGCTTCCCTGGATTCAGCCGGCAAATCTTGTAAATGTACAGGACCATTTAGGCTTTTAAGACATCTGAGGTCACTTTTCATCGCAGGCTGGGCCGCTGCACAGTTTTACAGGGTCATAAAAGCCCTGACAGGAGTCATAAAAGCCTCCAATTGCACTGCACAAACCCGCGGAGTATATTTTAAGGGCCCCTGAGTTTTCATTTTGCTGCTTTTATGGGAACTCATAAAAGCCTCGATGAGCACAAGCCCTGATTGGCTCCTCAGCACGGAGGTAGTTAAAATTACAGCCGACGACAAATTGTTCCAGTCTAAATAAATCAGGGCTTTGCATGGATTGTGGGAGAGGAGCCCCGCTCCCCCTTTGCTGTGGGTGCTCCGTGGGGGCTTGGCCCTGGTGTCCGTGTGGGCATCACCCCTGGTGACCTGAGTGCTCTGCTGTCCTTAGGGACACGTCTTGGCTGTGCTGGGAGAGGGCACGGTGTGTCCTGCTGAGCCCTGTGCCTCGCTGGCCTCCCCTGGGCACGCTGCTCTGCTCCATCACTCACCCTGCTTTATGCACACACACGCACCAGCCCTGCTCCCTCCTTCCCTGCTCCCACCAAACGCTGCCCCAGAGCCCTTCTGCTCCCTTCCAACCCAAACTATCCTGTCATTCCACGGAGATTCACGTCCCAGACTCAACCCTGCTTTTTTGTGCACACACAGACGCTCAGCTGGCTGTCACTGAGGCAGGGACAGCCCCTGTGCATGGCAGTGGTTGTGACTGAAGGGGTTTGGCAGCGTTTTTGGGCTACATTATATTTCCAGTGAGCAATGTCAGTTTGTCAAGAGGGAAATATTTCATGGAAATAGCTTGTTGTGGTGTTTATTTTTAACATTACCTAGCTAGACTGATATAAATAAAGAGTGGTTGAAATTCAAATGTGATGCTTGGAAACTTCAGAATCAGACCTCTGGGTGTGGTGTGACCTGAAAATGGGAATGTTTGGGATGAATTCCCTCTCTTCCTGGGCCAGAGGAATATTTCTTGGTTCTGGCAGTCTCACCTGGGCAGCTGTTGTGATGGCCAGAGGGATGTGGTGAAGGTTGGTACCACGGGAGGAAGGTGTGGAATGGTTGCAGCAGCAGGTGGAGTGTCTGGGTTTGTGGTGAAAACCTCCTTGGCCGGTGTCCTGCTCTCTGCACCCAGCTGGGAACGGCGAGGACAGGTTTTGGTGGTTGGGTGTGTACTAGGCTGCTCTCCCTGAGCCCTTCCCTGCCTCCCATTCCCAGGGGCACCTGCTTTTCTGCTGACATGTTTCTGGCCTTTCCCTGAGCCTGTCCTCACCACAGGGAGGAAAACTCCCCATCAGTGGCCTCTTCCCTTGCCGTGACCTCCCCTTTTCCGTGTCTCCGTGCCCAGGGCGCTGCCCGTGGTGCCCATTGCTTGGTGTGACCTGTGGGAGCTGTGCTGGCTCCCAGGGCTCAGACAAGCAAAGCCAAGCCCCAGGGACCAGGCTCAGGTCCCACAGCCCCTCAGAAAGGGACTGGCCCAATCTCAGCTGTGTGACCTTCCAGCCTGGAATCTGCTTGTCACAGCCTGGGAAAGAAAGGAAGCGATCAGAAAGGTTCTCTTTGCTCTCTGAAGATAAATGTGTCTTATTTCTGTCTTGCTGTAGCTTTATATAGTAATTATATCAACTACAGCTGATCAAAGCATTTGTTAAAGAGAAAACTATCTCTCCTTTGCTTTTGTTACTGTTTGCAGCCAATTTGACAGGCTTTATATCTCTGACTACATTTTCTCTTATTTTCCACGCTTGATTTCTCTTTTTTCTTCCTTCCCCCTTGTTGGCACCTGGCACATAGATGTATCTCCCTCCCCTCCTCCCCTTCCCCTTCCCCTTCCCCCTCTCTCCATCTGGCTTAATAAAAATGTTTTTTTTAAGCCATCCCAGGGACTCTGGAGCAGCAGCAGTTGTGGAAGTGCTCAGTCTACCTGGGCCTCGAGTTCTGGCAGAGGTGGGAGCGGGCAGGGAGGGGGTTCAGCCAGGCAGGAGAGTGCCTGGAGCAGCTCCCCTCACTCCTCACCTCTCCTGCTTTTCTATTTTCCTCCATTATTGTTTCTTCAGGTGTTTGTGAGGGTTTAACCTCTCATCTCAGAGTTTTTCATGAGACTAGCACGAGTAGGCTGACCTTTTGTCCGAGCCATATCCACAAATCCCAGAAAGCGCATCCTTGCTGCTGCTTTAATGTTATTATATTTTATATTTTTTTTAGGATTCCTTCTTTTCTTGTTGACTTTCCATCTTTCTTTAATCTCATTTAAAACCTCCCTCTTCTCCAATGTCCGTACTCCTTCCCCTCTCTCTCTGTTATTGGATATCTGGCCAAATGCTTTAATTTATTTGCCATACAATATCTCTTTACCACTGTTCTGGGGATACAAATTGTTTGAAAGACATTACAATAATATCCAGCCTTGGCACATCTGTTTGTCAGTGCACAGCTTTTCCAGCTCAGCCGCTCAGGGACGGGTAGGAGGAGGGTATTTTCCTCTGCTTGAGCAACTGGGGAGATTAGATGTAATTACCTGGGCTAAAACTTAGCTGGGATTGAAGTTCCTAAGAGAAAATGTCCTGGGAAGCTGCTTCTTCCCCAATATCAGCTCTGTGGTGTCAATATCAGCCAGAATGATTTGTACCCTGGTGCTGGTTAGCACAAATTCATTCCTTGCACAAGAAAAGGCTTGAAATAACTGGGGGAAGAGTTCTTGGTCAAAACAGGGGTCAGAGTGGGGGCATTTGTGTTCAGGCTGCTGGGGCTGGTTGGGAATTTGTTGGTGTCCCTCTGACAAGGGTGGGGGTGCTCTGGTGGCTTTGCCCAGAGCTCACAGCAGGAGAGGGGACAGGAGCTGTCCTTACACCCACTCCCAGCTGGAACCGGAGCTGCAGAGGGGAGAATGGCGTGGCTGGATTTACAGAGGGTCTCCAGCAGCCTCCAAGGTGATTTATTCCTGCTGATGCCTTTTAGCTGTGAGAAGCCAGCTGCCTTGGGCTGGGCTGGGGGTAGTGCTGTTAAATCCCCTCCGTGCTTCAGGCAGGCGGCAATTGCCTCCCCCGTGGTGTTTTTAGCTCTCCTTATCAATGTGCTCCATAACTCCTAATGTGCATTGATTGCTGTCTATTCCTCTTTTATTTTTGTGTTATGCTTGATTGCTGCTTTAGCAATAAGAATAGGGCTTTTAGCCAAAATTGTCTTTTTTGGATTGTGGAGCCCTGACTTTTTGGCTCTCTAATAAGTTTTGTGTTATGAGCCCACATTTCTCTGTTGACATTTTTCCTTCCAGCCAATTTCTCCCATAATTTTCCCCCACGTTGGAAATGAGTCCTTTTGAAGCCTTGAGTATATATATTACTGATTGGGGCAAGCCTTTATTATCCATTGTGAATGTAATCAGGTCCTCATCACTAGTTTCTTGATAATCACTGAGCACCAGTTCAGTCATTAATTTCGTCTTTATCCATCATGTCTTCTTTCCACGTTATTTGCTAAATAGCTCGGACGTGATTGCGCCGCTCGGCATCTGAGCTTGTAACTCTTTGCTTTCTTAATGTGTTTACATTGTCAGGGTAATGCAGTCCCTGCTACTCAGGTCTGGGGGATTTTACTGTGAGGGATGCTCAGCCAGCTCCAGCACGGAGGAGATGAATACTCCTTTGTTGGATCATCACCATCGACGGTCTTTAGACCCTGAGGTTTCAATACTGCCTTGCCTGCAAGCTCTAATTTATTATCTCCCCAAATCAAGCTCCTCAGAGCTGTTTGTCTTCCCCCTCGTTTGCAGCACGGTGTAAAAATTCATCCTGGTGTGTGGTTTCCCTCGGAGGTCTGTGCCTGCCCATGTCGATCCATATGGATCCAATAGGTCGAAGAGATCAAAAGCTCGAAAAGTAGGAAAATAAATGGATTATAGCAAAGGCAGCCCAGTCGTTCCAACCACTCGGTAATGCCAATAATATCTCCTCACTTCTTGTCAAAGAGATTTTCCAGTTCTTGCTGCCTCTGGGGAAGTCCTGTGGCATGGATGGATGGATGATGGATGATGGATGATGGATGATGGATGATGGATGATGGATGGATGGATGGATGGATGGATGGATGGATGGATGGATGGATGGATGGATGGATGATGGATGGAAGGAGGGAACTGGGGATGGAGGAGTGGACAGAGCAGGGTGAATGGCTGCTTTGGGTGGTGATCCATAGAATCTCAGAGTGGTTTGTGTTAGGAGAGGCCTTGAGGTTCAGTCCCACCCCTGCCATGGCAGGGACACCTTCCACTATCTCAGGTGGCCCCAAGCCCCCTCCAGCCTGGCCTTGGACACTTCCAGGGATGGGGCAGCCACAGCTTTGCCAAGGACAATTGGTTTGCTCCCTGACCTGGCATTTGTGCCCCACTCTTCTTTTTTGAGGGTACCCTCATTAAACAACCACCCTCTATTGATTGCAGGGGTTAATTAGCCAGGACAGGGCTCAGTGCTGCCATGCCCATAACTTCTGGTGCCCAAACCAGTTTCTTACACTGCCCCGAGCCTCTCCCTGCTCCCTCTGTATTGTACAATTAGGGACCCCTTCAGGGCCTTTTGAGAAGGTTTTCAGAGCTCCTCTGAGCTCTGCCAGGGGAAATTGAGGCTGCAGGCATTAAAAACCCAACTTCCAATGCTGCTGATCCCTGCACTGGTGTAAAACAAGCTGAGGGATGACAGGGGCCTCAGGGATGCAGCTGAGCCTTGGAGACAACACTTCTGCTGCTCTCCTTTTCCTCCTCTTCCTCCTCCTACCCCCAGCCAAGTGCTCTGTTAACGTTTTTCCCCTGTTCCCTCCTGGCTGCTTCTGTCTCTGCCTTCCTTCAGTCTGGATTGGGCACTTAACATAGGGAATGAAACTCTCCATGATTGCATTAGGCTCATAGAAATTGGAAAAACAAATGCAAAAGGGCTCTGAAATCTGTTCAAAGCCACAGGCTGGTTTTTCAGCCATGGGGGTTTGGAACAAACGTCTCCAAAAGGATGCTTGGGTGGCAGTGGCTGTGGCAATCACCCTGTTTTGGGGTGGCCAGTTTTGTGTCCCCACATTCTTGTTTGGGGTGTTGCAGTGTGGTGTCAGGACAGGTAGCTGGGGGTGTTTTATGCAGCACACACAGTAGAGAACCAGCTCTGGTTTTGTTACTTTTTTGGTGGAGTGATGGAGTCAGCAGGATGCACTGGGAATTTTCACAGAATCCTACGACTGCTTGGGTTGGAAAGAACCTTGTGGATCTTTTAGCTCCCATGCCCCTGCCAAAGGCAGGGATCACCCTGCTAGATCAGGTTGCTCAGGGCATGTCCAGACTGGCTCGGAGTTTTTAAGAATGTTGTTTTGTTGCCAGTTGGATCAAATTTCAATGTATTAAAATTAAGTGAAAAATGTGGAGCTGTAAGTGGTGGGTACAGAGATCCTCAACCCTGCCAGGGATCAGCAGACAGAATCTCCAAGAGGAATTTATCCCAGCCTGTGCCTGATGCTCAAGAGAATTGGGAGAACTCATACCTTACACTGACAATCCCATTGGAAAGACAAATTCAGCAGGCAATAGAGGCCACTGGATGGTGGCTGCAGGACAGGTGGAAAGCTCAGTGCCCTGCCTGCTAAAGGAGCAGCCTGGGAGCTCTCAGCCCTTTGAAAACTAAGCAGCAAATGGATTTTAAAATTCTTGATTGTGTCCTTCTTCCTTCTAATGCACATCTCGTCCGTCGGTCACCTCTCCTTGTTCTCACTCATAGTTTTGGCTTTCCTTTCTCCAGAGGCATCAGCCCCTCTGGATAATGTGCCCTGACAGCTCCTCTTAGCAGAGCTTTCAGCCTTGGTGTGCAGGGCTCTGTGGAAATGGAAGAAAATCCACCTGGTAAATGCTTCTATGGGCTGCAAACAAACTGCTCTGAACACCCAGCCCAGACAACTTCTGCAGTTCCCAAAGCCAAGCAAAACCTCGAGGGGCTTAAAAATGAGCAGAGGCTGAGCTTTGGGATTTTCCTCCTATTTTCTTCCACACTTGTGAAAAGTGAAGGATGTGGGAGATATTTTACCAAGAGGAAATCAGGTAGTAGGGAAGTGCAAAGGCTCATTCCTCAGTCCATCCTCACCTTCCTCAGCCCTTCCAGAGCAGGGAAAGGGGTGGCAGAGCTGGGAGCCCCTCTGCTCTTGGCACAGGCAAGTGCCAGGACAAGGCACCTGTGTTCAGTTCCAGCTGTGCCTCCAGGATTCCTGGTGTGCATCTCAGCTTTACCAAATCCCCATCATTTCTGAAAAGATTAAAGCTGTGCTTTCAAAAATCCTATTTTTTGATAGTTTCTTTGCTTCAGCTCCCCACTTCCCTTCCTATTTTCTCTTCCCTCCATCCCCCCACTCATGCACCTTGCTGTCATCCATCTCTTCACTGTACACACATGGAGAGGGTCCTTTCTGTTATCCAGGCCTTGGGAGCTTCTTTTTCTTTCCATTAGGAATGAGTGAAGGCAACAAAGTGATTTGTAAGGGGCAGCATCCGGCTGTGGGATGCTGGGTCCTGCTGGATATGTTCCATTTCTTTGTGTGCTTTACAATTTCTCCTATTGTTTTAGGATCATATAATTTACTTTGCTTTAAATACAAGGGCTGCATAAACCGCCATCTGTATTATTTTGTGGACCCTGACATAAATTTCCATTATGGTGCTTATTAAAATGTCTCTTTAATGCCCAGAACATCGACAGCGCTTTGCAAATGTGTGGTTTTTTCCCCACTGCCTTGTGAATTGACTGGATTTATCCCTGCCAGGAGCCTTTTGGAGGGTGATGGTCGGGGGGAGGGAGAATCTTTTTTATCTCATCCTGTTCAGTGAAGCTTGTGCCCCTCTCGGGGGCTCCCAGGCCACCTCAGCGTGAGTAAGGAGAGGGCAGCAAGTCCTGCTGGGACAATGCAGCCATGAAATGCACCAGGATTAAAAACTGGAAAAGCTTCTATGAAATATGTGCGTCTCTTTTCTTTTTAACCCTGCCCCCAAAATCCAAATATTTCCTGCAAGTGCTGCTGTTTTATCAGAGCTTTTCCTAGAAGCGATCTTTTTATTCTGCTCAGTGTTTGTGCAGTGTCTAGCCAGGCAAAGATCCCGTTCTCCATGTGTTCCTAGGCATCCTTCTAATAACCGTGGTTAATAATGAATGACAACCATTAAATCACTTTAAATATGTACGAGCAGCACGATGGAGACCCTTGTTTCCCGGCACTGGTAATGCCAGTCAGGTGTGGATAAGCACGTTGCTCTCTTGTGCCACGGCCACAAAAGGGGGGACCCTGTGGAGAACTGGGGTAATTTGCCTTGTTGTTGCTTTATTTAGCAGTAAAAATGCCTGGAAGTGGAATCAGGAGAGACATTCCCACGTTGGCTCCGGGGGTCGGGGGGGGTTCATGGTGGCGCGGCAGAGATTATGTGAGGCGGCAGCTGCTCTGCCTTCGTGGGCTTCACCAGGGTGAAACTCGTTTTGTGGCAGCTTGATTCCTGCAGGCAGAAATAATCCAGATTAGAGGGACCTGCTGTGCTTATGGAAGCTGGTGAACAGCCAGCCAGGAAAGTCTCTGTGCCCATAAACTTGGTGTTTGATCAGGGGCTGTGCTACATCTGTCCAGAGACACAGAATGTGTCCCTTCCATAGTCCTGATATTGGACCATCTCCTCTGGCAGGATCCAAGGGCTGCTTTAGCCCTGTAGAATTGGTCTCTGCCTTTATCTGGTGTTCTGCCTTCATCCCACAAATCTGTCTGTATTGATGGCAACAGGACGAGGGGCAGATTTTGGCAGAGCTGTCAAGACCCCTCCAAGGTTCGAGCAGCTGAGGGGAACACATGTCCTGCTCCTTCTCACCCAGGGTGGTTTGTCTGCCATCCCCATCAGGGTGAGGTGCCTCCAAACCCTCTGCAAGCTCCCTGCACCCCTCACAGAAGGCAATCCAAAATCAAACACTCCCTGTTGTGCCCACACCAGCACAAACAAGAGCAGAATTTGTTCCTCTCTCTGCTGCTCCTCACGTGGCTGAAGCCAGCTCTGGGATTTTCCACTGCCCTGCACCTCGTCTGTCCCTCTCCTGCCATCCCAGCACCCTGCTGCAATTCAAAGGAGCCTTTGGAGCACAGGGATGGTGCCCAGATGGCTTTGGAGGTGTCTCCGTGCCATGCGTGCCCTGGGGAATTGGGGAATTGTGGAATGGCTGCACGGGGCTGGAGATGGCAGCAAGAAGCTGTTTCTGGCAGCTCAGTGGAGTAGAGGGACATGAAAAGCCTGTTCAGCTGTGACAAATTCCCCTGGTCATCATTCCTGACCTGCTGAAGTGGGGCAGGAGGAGGAATGCTGAAGTGTGCTTGGGAAACGGGGAGCGAAGGGCGAGAGTGTGGAAGAGGAGCGGATAAATTATTTAAGATACGATCATTAGAGCAATGGGAGGGAGGAAAAAGTAAATTTTATTGCCTTTTGCTTTGCTTGCAGTATTGAAAATGGGGGGGAAAAATCATTTAGGATCAAGCTGGAATTCAACCTTAGTAACTGAGGGCTGAAGGGAAATAAGGGAATTGATGCTGGCTTGACTGTTCCTCATTCAGTGAGAGTGGAGAAAAGCTTTGCTCAAGTCTTTTCATAGTGAAACAGGCCAGAAGGCCAAGGGAGCAGCAGAATCCTTTGGGATTGTGCCTGGAGAGGTCTGTTCCTGCTGCTGTTCTTGGTCTGGAAAACCAGAGAGAAGAGAAGAGCAAACTCTTATTGCCTCTGCTTTGGATGGCACCTCAGGCTTTGCATGGATTAATCCCACAGGTTTTGGGCAGCATCCTGAGGCATCCCCCTCCCCTGGGATGTGGTTTGGCAGGCACTGCTTTCATCCCTGCTCTGTGGGTGCTGGGGTTCTCTTCCCTGGGCTGGCTTTGTCCTTCCTTCTCCCAAGCCATGGTGGCAGTGTCCTAGTGAGACCTGTCTCCCTTTCCTGGGGTGAAGCTGCTCCAGTCTCCTGAACAGGACGTGATGCTTCTCCCCAAGCCCTGGCAGAGGTGATGCTGAAGGCTCTGGACAAGTGCTTTTATAGTCTTTTAAGATTTCCAGAACCACTCTTGGAGGGCCGTTAAGACCTTCGGCTGGTGATAATTGGATTTGTAAGACAGTGCAACATGTGATAAAGTGCTCTTGTTGGACAGGATCCCAGTTTTCTTCTATCATTCCTATTAATGTGATAAATGTCGCTGTCTCAGCTGATAGGGCCGTGTTGGATAATAAGATTGGAATCAGCTTTGATTTCTCCAGCTCAGTTCTGCATCACAGCTCGGCAAGAGCAGGCAGGAGAGACCTGGCCAAGGTCTGGCTGGGCTGGGGGTCTGTGTCCCTTCACTCCACACTAATTCCTGCAGGGCAGGGCAGGAGACAAGGAGATGGATCCGAGGCTGGTGGCTGCAAGCCTTTAAACCCCTCAGCAAGGAGTGGTTGAGGAGGATGGCCTTGGAGGAGCTGGAGCAGAGGCTTGGATGTGTCAGGCAATGAAACCTCTCCTAATTAAAGCTGATAGCAAACAAATATGAGAGTGGGAGGACAGCTGGGAAGCACAGTCCAATTTGGAACTGAGCAGCTGTGAAATTGGACCCACTGCCCACAGCTGGGGCTGGAGGAGGAGGGAAATGAGGACTGGGAGAAAACCATTGTGGCTGTAGGTCATCTTATTGCTCCCTGTGGCTGGTGATGTATCACAGTCCATAGGACACCCACTTTGCTCCTTGGGAGTTATGGAGCTGTCCAGGTCCCAGCCATGGATGAGGAGAGGCAGAGGTGGCACTTTGGTGGCCCAGAGTGCTCCATCTTCTCTCCAGTGGTGGTGGTAGCCAGAATGAACAACATCTTTCATTTCCTCCAAGGCATTGAGGCAGAAAAAGGGGGACAGAGTGAGGTTTTTCCACATCCAACCTCCAACATTAATGGTTACTCTTTGTGGGGAGAATTAATGTGGAGAATTTGTGTGGAGAATTAATGGTTCCTCTTTGTGTGCAAAGATGAGAGGTGTCTCTTAAAATCAGTCTCCTAAGCTGGAGATGTTTTTCCCCCTGTCCCTCTCTGTGTGTCTCCATTTCATTCCTCTGAAGATGTGTTGTGCTTCACTGATTCCTTGGGAATGGGATGTGTGTGCTGGGGAGGATAATGCTGCAGCAGCAGCCCAGTGTGGGTGAGCAGTAAATAGTTATGACATCCTGCTCATGGCTTTTCTTAGGACTTGTGCTTTTTCTTGCTAAACAAATGCCAAATGAAGCCGCCTTCCTCTTTGAGGGTGGTTTGAAGAGGCAGCTGGAGTCACCAGCCTTTGAAATTAGGTGGCAAACTGAGCCACTGTCTCTTTCTGCTTGATATTTTGTGCAAGATGAGGGCAGCAGGAGGAGAGGGCTGTGTCCAGCCTCCTGCCTGTGCCTTGCAGAGTGCTTGGCCCTGCTGTGGCCGGGGCCAGGGAGCTGCTCCCGAGGCTTAAAGCATCTCTGGGCTTTGCTGTGGAGGGAGGCAGTGGCCAGAGAAAGTCATTAAACACCCCCTGTGTTTAAGGTTGGACTTTGCCAGCCGTGCAAGCAGAAATCACAGCGCCGTGAGGCTGCTGCAGGGATCATCCCAGAGTTATTATCCTCGGGTTCCCTTCCTCAGGGAGCAGCTGCACTCAAAGGGAAAGAGGAGCACACACTGTTCAAAGAGCCAGGCAAAGTACCCTGGGCCTGCTGAGCCCCACGTTGGTAAATGTTATTTCCCATCTTCATTGACTTCCCAGCGTGTCCTTTCCACTGGCTCTGATTGCTGCTCTCCCACTCTGGGAAGCTGGGTTTGTCCTTTTCTGTGATTGCTTTGATCTATACAACACACACCAAAAAAAGATGGGGGATGGCCAGCAGGCAGCAATGAAGAAAATCAAAATTAAAGAGAAAAAGTATTCATAAATAAATATCTCCAAGTGCTGAATGATCTGCCCTGTTTGTTTCGTTTAAAGCTTGGAAGTGAAGTATTTGAGTGCTTGATCTGAAGCTGAGCAGGGTTGGGAAGGATGCAAAGAGCAAGAATTGCAGCAAACTGCTCCTGTTCTGGGATCTGAGGGGTGAACTGTGCCTGGAGGATTTGTTTTAGTTGTTGGGGAAGATCTGGTGAGTCTTGCAAAGGCACCAAGAGCTGCCAGGGAGAACAGAGATGTTGGGGATTTGGCAGCATCAGCATGGGCTGGTGGCCTTTGTGGTAGGAGCTAAAAGACTGAGAGAGGAAGCTTTACCTCTTCCTTCTTACCTTGTGGAAGGTGGAGACGTATCTTGGACATCCAGCTGCTTCCCACGGTCCTGCTCCATCACAACAGCAGCCAGAAGGATTTGGAGTTTGGATGTGCATGACATTTTTCTTGGTTTTGGTTTTGTCCAAGGGTATCTAGGCTGGAGATCAGGAGAGGGTTCTTCCCCCAGAGGCTGCTGGAACTGCTCAGGGAACGGGCCCTGAGGCTGCAGAGCTCCAGGAGCGTTTGGACACTGCTCCCAGGCACAGGGTGGGATTGTTGGTGCCTGTGCAGGGCCAGGAGTTGGATGTGGTGATCCCTGTGGGTCCATCCAGCTCCAGTTCTGTGACTCTGTGTTTGGACCAGGGACTGCCTCGTTCTGTGGCCGAGCACAACCGACCCTGGGGTCTCTCATCATGCCAGGGTCTTACCTGTGCCCTGCCTGCTCACTGCTGTGGCCGCTTCTGCATGGGGAAGGAGTGTCAAACATACCCCAAAAATGTGCTCTGCAAGGACGAGAGATCCCAGAGCAGAATCCAAAAGCAGCTGCTGCCTTATTACACCTGGCCTTGTACCCGGTGAGTCCATCATCGCCTTGTCGGGACTGTGACACTTCGTGTAGCACAGAAATCCTGCTGGGTATAATCCGTGTTAGACAAGCAGGGGATGCTGCCCTGCTCTGCCTACGAGATGGGATCAGCTGAGATGGCACAAGGCAGCGTTTTCCAGCTGCTCCAGGAAGGCCAGGCAGAGGAGAGATGCTCAGGGGCTGTGAGCCCCCTCTGCCAGATGTTTGCCAGTGGTTGCTCCCACCCATCTTTATTAGCACTGAATTCCCTGCATCCTCTTGCTGCATTTCCAAGTGCCCAGCTGCCTGTGCATCACCAGCTTGGTGGCCTGACCTTCAGTCATCCCCTATTTTAACTTTTCTGGGCTCTGGTGTGTTTTATTGAAGCCCTGAAGCAAAGGAGTGCTCCTTCATGTAGCACTTTATGTGCCACAGTGCAGTCTTTCTTATTTATTATTATTATTATTATTATTAAACGTTTTTGTTGTTTTCTTTTTCAATCTGGAGAGAACGGATATTTATAATTTACCACCTAGGGCTTGGTAATTAATATTTGTGTAGAGCTCTCAGCGATGTCTTGGATGTGAAATGTATTATATAAATAAAGACCGTCTTGCAAGCAGCAGGGGAAGAGGGGAATTAAATAAAAACCAGGTTTCTGCGATGTTCATGGGAAAAGGTGAAGCTGGGAAGGGATTCAGGATGCCCAGCCCCAAAAGGGCTGTGGGAATTGTCACCAGTGGAGGTCAGGGGCTCCTGGTGCTCCGAGGCCGCTCGGAACGCGTGGAATGAATTTGTGTTCTCACTCCCAGCAGAGCAGGAAATGCAATGAACTCACAGGAGCTTTGGGAACTGTTGGAAATACCTGTCTGGAAATACTGGGGGTTAAATGGGCTGTGGGGATGAGGCCATGGTGAAAGTGCTGCTGCCAGGGGACCGTCACCAGCCGGGTCCCTTGTCCCCCTCATCCCTCCTGCAGAGGGGCAGGGACTGGAGGAGCCAGCACCCCTCAGACTCAGCCACAGGGATGTGAACCCTGCTGTCCCTAGGAAATCTGCCCATTTCTCACGTCAGATTGTCCTGATGGCACCAGCACTGAGGAGGAGGGAGAAAATCCCACTGTCCCTTGTGGGGTCGCCAGCCCTGGGAGTGTTTTTGTATTTTTTGGTTGGCTTGGATTGGATTTTGGTTTGGTTTGGAATGGATTTAAAGCCCACCTCATCCATCCCCTGCCATGGGAGCCTCCACAGGACCAGGCTGCTCCAAACCTCGTCCAGTCTGGCCTTGACTGACCCCTTTTGGGGTCACTGGTTAAGGTGGTTAAAATTCTTCCCAGCAAACTCTGCCTATCCAGAATTTGACTTTAAAAGAAACCCATGAGAAAAACTGGAAAAAAACCCAACAACAAAGGGGAAATAGTTGCAAACCCCTCCCCAATACCCTCACAATTGTGCTTAAAAAATTCCATCTGCTGCATCCCATTACAGGTTTTCATGGTCATAATAATTTCCCTGGAAAAGGGAGGTCTGGTTTGACTGGAATTATTACTGAACAGAGCTCAAACCACCAATTTTGGGTCAGGGAAAGGAAAAATACCATCTAGAAAACTTGTTTCATTTTCCAGAAAAAATATTTGGATTTTTGTTTCAATTGCTGTTTTGGGTTCGTTGGTTTTTTTTGCTAAATGTAACAAACTGTGGTTATGAAGGTCAGAGAAACCTGATACCTAAACCAGAGAACACCTGACAATGAAACAAAACCTTTATTTTCTGGTTGAACAAAATATTTAATTTGACTCAAACAATTTTTCACCTGATTTTTCACTTTTGTCATAAAATCAATTTCCTGCATAGCTCTGTTCTCCCACGCTGCCAGCATTGTGGAGTCAGGGAATCTTTTTCCCTTTTTCTTTCTTTGTATTATTTTCTCCTTTCCCTCCCTTTTTTGCTTCTCTGATCTTTTTTTTTCCCTTTTCTATTTTTCCTTTTTATTTGAGTTTTTCTCTTCTCCTTCTGTCTGATTTTTTCTTTCCCCCTTCTTTTCCTTGACCCCCCTTTCTTTCCTTTCTCCCTCTTTTCTCCCTTTCCCCAGCTTTCTTCCCCTTCCCCACCTTTCCTCTCTCCTTCCCCCTCTTTCTTTTCTCTTGCTCCCCTTTTGCTTCCCCACCCTTTCCTCTGCCCCCTTTTCCTTCTCCCCTTCTTCCCCTTCTCTGCCCTTTCTCCTCCTCTTTCCCTCTTCTTTTTCTTACCCTTTCCTTCCCCCCTTTCTTTCCTTACCCTCTTTCTTTCCTTTCTTCTCTTTTCTCCTTTTTCTTTCCCTTCCCTGTCCTTCCCTTTCTCCCTTCTTTCCTTCCCCTTTCTTTCCTTCCCCTCTTTCTTCCCCCTTTCTCTCATCTTTCCCCTTCCTCCCTTCCCCCTTTCTTCTTCTTTCCCTTTTCTTCCTCCACTTTTACCCTTTCCTTCTTCTTTCTCTTCCCCTCCTTTTTCTCTTCACCCCTTTTACCCTTCCCCTCCTCTTTCCCTTTCCCTCTCCTCTCTTTTCCCTTCCTCCCTTTCCCTTTCTCCCCATTCTTTCCCTTTGCCCCCCTTTTTTCTTCCCTTTCCCCTCTCTGTCCCTTGCCCCTTTCTTTCCTTTCCTCCTTCTTCACATTTCTCCTCCTTTCTTTCCCTTCCCCACTTTTCCCTTTCCCCCCTTTACTCTTTCCCCCTCTTTCCTTTCTCTTTCCCTTCCCTCCCTTTTTTCTTCCCATTTTTTCTTCCCCCCTTTCTTTCCTTCCCCCCTTTCTTTCCTTTCCCCTTTATGTCCCTTTTCCCCCCTTTTTTCCCTTTTTCCCCTTTTCTTCCCCTTTTCCCCCTTTCCTTCCCCTTCCTCTTTCCCTTCTCCCCCTTTTTCTCTTTCCCTCCTTCTCTCCCTTTGCTCCCCCTTCTCTTTCTCCTCCTTTTCCCCTTTCCTCTTCTTTCTCCCTCTCCCTTTCTCCCTTCCCCCCTTTCTCCCATCCCCTTTTTCCCTCTCCCCACCTTTTCTCCCTCTTTCCCATCCCCCTTTTCCCCCTTTTTTTTTTCCCTCCCATCTCCCTGCCCTGCACTGCTGCTGGGGCAGCCCTTATGTAACTAATCTGCAGGTAATATTGTGATTATATATCGGGAGCCATATGGTCCTGTGCAGTCACTTCCCGTGTTGTTAAACTGCTGAAGCGGATAAACTCCATGTCCATGCACAAAGTAATTGCACAAAACTAATTTGTGTTTGCAAACAGAACTGAAATTAAGTATGTAAATAAGCAGAGCTGCAGACTAAATATTATAGTAGGGAAGGAGGGAGCGGGGGGGGAGGAGGAGAAAGTGGAAACAACTTCATAACTGCAAAGTACAATCCATGCAGGAGATGGGAATGGGAAATGTTTCTGATGTGCTGTGAACAACTGGTGGAGGCTTTGTGGTTATAAATCCTGCCTGTCTCCAGCACAGGCCCTGCCTCCAGCTGCAGCACCAGCTCATCATCCAGGGGGGAATACACATAGGTTATAATTTAATGGGGGTTTTTGCTGGGAAATAGATCTAGTTTAACCCCGTGTGTCGTTTGGTTAGAGGCTCTATTTTGTTTGAAAACTTTTCAGGAGGAATGTTTTATAGCCTGTGGATAATGGATGTGGGATGTGCTTTGGAGGTGCATCCATTTGGGGTTGAGGAGCAGCTCCCCCTTCCCCAACAGGCATAGACCCCCCTGTCCATGGGGTGTGAGCTTCTCCCTGACCCAGGGGGGAGGCTGAATTTGATTTTGGGGGCTTCTGGGGGGTCTTGGTGCCAGCTCCTGGTGAGCTGTAGGTGGGATCTGCAGGGATGAGTCCCAAATGGATTTTTGCAATGGCGAGATTTGGGCACAGGGGGTGGATTTGTCACGGGTGCACAGCCCAGAAAATGGAATATTCACAGTGGGACAGACACTCTGCACCCACTCAAAATGCACTGGAGTGTCTGAGAGGGTCACAAGTGAACTCTGGGTGTGCTGTGACCCCAAAGCTGGGCGCAGCAGAGCGATGTTGGCTGCTGCACTGAAGCTCCAAAGGGTCCCTCCGTCTCCCAGCCAGCAATGGGAAGGTTCCCTCTGCTGGCAAATGCCAGCCTGGCCCTGGAAAAGCTCTCGGTGATTTCTCAGAGCCAGCACTAAGCCAGAGAAAGGCTTTAATTGCGAGATGCTTGGGAAAATGTCACCGCGTGTACACACATGTGACATCCTGTATTTATCGGGAGAAAAGGTGCTGGCAACCCTGCCTGCTGTTTATAACCCTGCTAAAGGCTTGTCTTGGGACTGGAAGAAGAGCTCAGCTTTTCTCTATGAGTTTTTACTCCTAAAATTAGCCCCGTGTTTGGCTCCTCAGATGGGTGCTCGCAGGTGACTGCGAAATGGGTTGAAATCTGCCAGCGGAGGCACCAGGAGAGTGCAGTGTCATTATTCCTGCTATCATCATTAATGGTGATGTCCTTGTCATGGAATTGTGGATTTCAGCTCTGTTAGAAACTGAAAAGCTTTAAAAAAAGCCAGGGAAATAAAAGAGAATGGCTGTTTACCAGATGGATAAGGGGCAGAATTGCTTGAGGGATATTACGGCTCCTTGTTTTCAAGATGGCGCAAAAGCACTAGGTAAAATAGATACATTAATTGATAAATAAATAAATACTTCTCGAAAACAGATGGGTCCTCTTGAGCCCAAAGCCATCTCTCTTTGTTTCTGTTCCAAGCTGGTACTTCAGAGCAGTGTTGGAGTGTGCCGGGCACACCGGGCTCTCCTGTGCCGCAGTGTTCTCAGGGCAGGATCTGCAGCGGGGATTTTGCCCCAGGTAAAACATCTGAGCTGGCTCCAAGGCTCTCCCTTTCTCTTTGTCTTGCAGGGACAATCCCCTCTCATCCTCTCCATACCTGCTTCTGTTTGGGCTTCCTTGCCCTGCAGCCAAACCCTGCCCCTCTCCACAAATGAGATTCAGCAGCTTTGGGGGGACCATGGGGCACTTCCCCAAAGCCCTGACAGGATAAAGGGGCTTTTGCAGTGGGATGTGCTCCTGGGAACAGAGGTTTGAGGGGTCTGGGGCAGATGGCTGGTCACCCTGAGTGACCTGTCCATCCCATCTCCTTGTGGAGAAGGCTGGGAGGAGTTTCCAGAGCTCTCTCTCCAAAGCATCCCCTGGGATGATTCCCAGCAGCAAATATCAGAGATCATCCTAACCCTGTGCACCCTTTGGCTTGGGAAAGTTTATCCTTCAGCAGGTGTGAGGCTGAGTGGTTGAAACCAGAGGAGGTTTGGTGCTGGAGAAATTCAGGGAGCATCCTCAGCTTTAGCTGTTTGGAGAGGTGTTCCCTCTTGTTTGTGCCAGAGCTGTAAAGACAAAGTTCCCACCCGACCTTTGCTGTCACTCTGAATCACTGCACATTGCCCAGGCTGAAATCTGCCCCAATCCAGGGCTCTCGCTGCAGAATTGCAGCTGTAGGACAGGGACCAGACTCTCTGCCTTCACCTAAGCTCAACCCCAGCCTGCAGCAGGCAAGGCTTTGGGCTGGGGAAATGGGAAGGTAAAATTTCCAGAGCTGGGAGAGGCTGCTGAGAGGCTGATTTCTACCCTTAGCCATGATCATTAGGTTCTGTTGTTGTGCAAATGTTTTAAAAATAACTAGGGAGAAAAAAAATGCAAGTGCAGGGGGAAAGCACTGATAAACACAGCCTGAAATGCTGTTACAGGCAGACTTTAGAGCCTGAAATCACCTCAAATGTATTCTGAATTACCTTGAGCATATTTAGACAGATCTATTTTTCATTGCAGGACATTAATGTACTGACTTGGGGGATTTTTTTTCTCTGCACAAACATTTCTGTGGCACGCTGGGAGGAAGGAGTAATAACCCTCCTTTAGCACCAGGACAGGAAGAAAGACTTCACGAGGGAACGGCTGGGGAGATGGTTGGGGGCATGGCTGTGAATTTGGACTCTGGGGAGTTATTTTTTGCAGTGCAATCCAAGGAAAACTGGAGCTTTGGAGCTGACTTGGGCTCTGGAGTCTTTTCTGACGAGGTTGAGAGTTGATTTTCTTACCTATCATGCACAGTTTGCGAGGCTGTCGAGTTCCATGCAATATTTGCATCCCTAAAGGTTTGTGAATTCCCAAGGTATCCTTTCCATAGGCTAAGATTCGAGGAGCAGGTTGTATGAATTAATATAAGTACTGTAAATGAGCTTTTTCTCCCAGGATCTGGGATATTAGGGCACCATCCCTCTGCCAGGCAGATCTCAGGATGAATTAAATAGGAACATGAGCATCCTGCATCCCAAATCCTGAGTTTCCAGCTGGATTAAGAGGGTTGGGGTTGTTGCAGTGCCTCTTGCTGTGTCCTGCAGTGGGAGGACGTGGGGATGGAGGTGCTGAAGGGTTGGATGGAGGAGGAGGAGGAGGAGGAGGAACTGGAAAAATCCAGTGCAGCTGAGCTGGGTGGGAATGTCTGTGTGAGCAGCAGGTGAGGGGCAGCAGGAGCAGCACAGCAGATGCTGAGGGGTGGCCTGGGAAGGTTTTAGGGGAGGAGGATGTGAAGGCACACGGGCTCCTCCCGTGAAGCCTCCTGCCAGGCAGAAGCATTGCAGGGATGAAGAAAAGAGGAAGATTTCTCCCACTTTTGGTTTGGTAGATGCAGTTCCTGGGCTTTGTTGGGTGGTACAAGAGAGAATACGGAGCCTGGGATGGAGTCAAAGACTTCTCCTGGCTTCTGGCATATCCTGGATTATCCCTGAAGGCAAAAGGGGTCTCATATTTCCCTCCTCCTCCTCCTGCATGCCTGGCTTGCTGCCTGCTTGGAGGAACTGTAACCCTTCCCCGTGTCCTTGTGATTAATGACAAAGAGACACCACGGCTGCTGCTCAGCTCCTGTGGGCATCAGCCTCCCACCCAAGCTGTTCCTGACCCTGGGAAGGGCAGCCCCTGCTTGGATCAGGGGCCTGAGCTTATCCTGTCCTTGGAAACCCAGCAGCATCCCTTGGCGTAGCTGGGAATTAGGTGTTGCCCTTTCCAGAAGGGATTTGGGTGTGAAATCAGGGCAGTCCCTGCAGATGCTGGGGGTGAATGCCTTGGAAAATTTCTTGGAGGTTCCATGCTGTCTCCAGCCCTGCGCAGGTGTCCAAGTAGATGACTTTGTAGCAGGGGTGGGCTGGTCCCTAAATAAAATGGGGCAGAAACAAGCTGATCTCACTCATATTTTCCCTTCCCCTGCTGCTACTCCCTCTCCTGATCCTGAAGTTGTGTTCCATTTCCACAATTCATCACCTATGGCACGGCTGTGTCCTGCTGTCCTTCGTGTAAATGCCTGGTTGCTGCTTGTGGGCAGTGAAGAACATATCAGTGGTAAAAGTGGGTGATTTTCCATTTATCTGGATATTTTTTTTCCTATCAGGAAGTCAGATGGAGATGTACAGCAATAGGTAGATTTTCAATTCTGCTATTAAAACTCCTAAAGGTAGGGTCTTCCTGCAAACGTAAAGAAAAGATTCTAAGAGGATTTGCCATGTTTTCATCAGTCATAATGTACATTTGCCAGGGGTTTTATGTCCTTGCAGTGCCCTTATCTCCAGCATTTCCATGCATGAACTTCCAAGGCTGGCTGTGTTGAGTTCAGCCCAGTTGTCGTCTCTGTGGAGCCCCATCCATGGCAAGGCTGTGGTGTCCTGTAAACATGACAGTGATTAACTACCAGAGCTGTTGGATGGGGTTCCTCCTTCCTGGCTTTGGGACTGCTGGTCTGAAACAGGCTGGCAAGAAGTTTGTGGATAAACTTGAAAAAAAAGGGGAAAAAAAAAAAAAAAAAGAGAGATATTTTATTTTTTTAATTAAGTCAGTAAAGCCTGGGTTGTCAGAGCGGAGCATGCCCTTAGCTGGTGACTTTGGTGTTATCAGTGCTGTCAGAGATCTTTATTGCTTCCATCCCTCTGGCCAGGGATGGAGTTTTCCTCGTGTTGGTGGCGTGACTGCTGGGACGTGACTTGTCTGGAGAGTGGACAGAGCAGCGAGCAGGGGTTTTGGAGTGAGCTTTGCAGCTGTTCCACACAGCCTGGAGCTGCAGCTGCATCCCCCTGAACCCCCCAGGCAATCCCTGGGGATAGCTCCACTTCATCCCTGATGGAAGGGGACAAGATGAGGACCAGTCTGCCCCTGAAGGACTGAGGAGGGGCAGGAGGAGGGAGCCCTTGGTGGGAGGAGATAGCAAAGGAATGTGTCTCAGCCTCACATCTTTCCCAGCCCCTCCAGTTTTCCTTGTGGGAGCTGCCCCCTGGTTTTCCTGCCTAAAGAAGGCAACAATTTGTCAAGTAAAAGGCAAAGAGAAGGGCAGTGATGGGAAGACAAAAGGAAGCATTAAAAACCTTTCCAGAAGAAAGCAGTGTGGGCTCAAGAAGGGTCCCTGAAAAATATAAGGCATGAGTCCGAAGGAAGGGAAAGGGGAGCATGCCAAATTCCCCTCTAATCCCCTCGACAACAGCCAGATATAATGGGTTGCCAGACTTTTCCCTGAGCTTGTTTTGCTTTGGGCCGGAGATTTTTACAAACTCTGGCATGTTGGGAATTTTAATCAGGGCCAGGGCCTTGTTCGTGGTGATGTTTATAAATGTGAGTGGAGGAGAAAGTCCAGATTTTGCCCTTAAAAAAAAAAACACCAAGAAGACAACAACAACAACAAAAAAAAGCAATCTGGAAAAAAAAAAAAAGAAAAAGGGAAGCTTACAAGCTGTTCCCATCCTCATTCTGTCCCAGCTGATGGAAAATCACCAGCACTTGCCTCATGTAAATGGCACTTTATCCACTGGAAATGTGAATGCTGTCACCAGTGGCCAGGTCTGTCAAGCTTATCAGCTGAGCTGGTGAGACGGAGAGATGCACCCAGCCCTGTTCACGCCAGGAGAGTGAGAGATAATAACATTTGGAGGGGAGAAAAGGCAGCCAGGCTGACGGGCAGGAATTCAGGCACCCTGTGGAAGTCCATCGCTTATTCACTCCTGGTTTCATATTCAGGAGAATGGCGTTTGCTCTCCCCTTAGCTTTCTTTCTTCCTTTCACTCTTTTGAAGAGCCAGCCCAGCAGAATTAATTCCCTTCTCCCCTGCTCCCATCTCCTCGTGCATCATTCCTCATTTGCACCTGGAACAGGCTCTGCTGGATTTACTCTGGGGGCTTTGGGTGCTGAGAAAAAGAGGGATTTGGGGTTTTTCAGGCAAAACAAAGAGCGGTGTGGGGGCAAGGAATGCCCAAGGAGGAATCTGCCATGGGTGACCTCCTCCAGAAGAGCTGCTCAGGTGGAGGTGTCTGTGCTGGGAATGAGGGATGGCAGACAGGACCCTGCTGATGGAGGCACCATGGAAGAGGGATGGAAGGAGGCTCCAGCAATGGCTTTGGAGATGTTTTGGGTTAGGGAGATGTTTTTCCAGCCTTAAAAGAGGTTATAGTGGAAGAGAGGGAGTCTGGAGATGGTTCCTTATAAAACAGGCAGCTGGGCAATGAAGCCAAAAATGAAAGCAATGCAAAAGTTGGTTTTGTGGGAACTAATCATCAGCTTGGCATCAATGCACGGAGACAAAGGCTGCCAATCTCCTGGGAGAAAAACCACCAGGAGGAAGGGGCTGTCCCTGTGCAGAACTCCAGGAGAACTGTGGGATCTCTCCTTAAGCAGCCCCAGCCTCGGAGGGACTATTAATGCAGATCAGAGCTGTGTTCCATATGTATGATCCTGAAATCTCTGCTTGCAGAGCGAACCCCAGGCACGAGCGCTATAATGTAATGAGTTAAACTGCTTGTTCGCAGTTCCACTAAAAGCAAATGGACTGGGAATTTGTTTTAAAAAACTGGACCGAGCTTTATCGGCCAATTAATCAGGATGTATAATGGATAAATTAAAGGGCAGAGTCAAGCGAGGCTGCCAAATAAAAACCAATAAAGTGCAATCTGCAAATGGACATGACATTATGGGATGCTGAACAACAGCAGCAGAGGGGGATCAGCACATGGCCTTGGGCTCCCCAGGTCCCCTTGGCTCCCCAAGTCCATATCTTAGAGGAAAACCCATCCTGTGTGGATTGTTGTGGTTCACAGCAGGAGAAGTGCTGCTGTTTGAGGGGTGTCCCCATTCCTTTTTAAACTGGAAGCTGAACAAGCCATAGGCTGGATTGAAGGTGGCTGGAGATTTGGGAACTCCAGAAATTCAGATGAATTGTGGGCAGCCCCAAGGGGTGAATTTTGCAGCACCCACAGAGGCATCTTTTCTTCCTTTTTTTTATTGACATTGCTGGAAATAGCAACATTTGGGATCCCTGGCTATTACAATAACTGCTCCACTGCCTTTATGGGCAAAGGACTTCCCAGGAGCACAGGCAGGGGGCTAAAAGGGAGAGCTGGCAATGGCAGGGATGGGCTGGGAGAGCTCATTTCCTCCCAAGCTCTGTGCAGTTGATCAGACACAGAGGAGCTGCGTGCTGCTCCCTCGGCAGCACCGACCCTGGGGAAGCTTTGGGAGCAGCAGCTTGGCAGATTGATCACCCTCCTCCCTACATGCCTCCACAGATGGGGAATTTCCTCCCCAACAAATAAACCCAAGCAGTTAATTGACTTTGCAGGTAGGGTTGGGGTGCTCAGCTCCAGGCTGAGTTCCTGGCTGTGCTCACGCTCCACAGCAAAGTTGTCCTTTAGGTTTAAGAAATAAATTAATTAGCTTGGTGTCTGCCATGACCGTTCCTGCTTGCTCAGGCTTTGTGTCATGGCAGTCAGAAAATCCCTGGGAGCTCTCCTCTGCAGGTGACTGAGGCTCTGTTGGGATTCCTGGGAAAATGAGGCTGTGTCTTCTTCTCCAGCACTGGGTATCATGTCACAGCTCCAGCTGGGGCCTCTTCCAGGTCACTTGGCACATCACAAGTGTTTGATGCATCCTCTGAAGGGACAGCAGAGGTGTGAACCTGTCAGGAAGAAAAGACACAAGTAACCAGAAATAAATTTTTAGTTTATTTTTCAATTTTTTTTTATTAAGTGAAAGTGTGAAAAAAAACCCTTTTTTTGGGTCCTTGCTAGAACAAAACCAGCAGGATAAGAGCACCAGGGCACTACAGGCAAGGAGAGAAAGATATTTTAATGATATTAAGCAATATTTAGCTAATGGAAGCCAGATCTGATGGAGAGGAGGTGTTTAGAACGCTGGCCATGCCTTTTCCTTGGGAGCTTTGGATGCCAGACCGATCCCGCCGTGCGTGTTCTGTAGCGTTGCTCCCTGTGGAGAAACTTCCATAAGGAAATCTTCTAGTTGAGAGACGAGGCCAGATCCTGACGAGCATATTGTTTGTGAGCAAACACCGACAGCTCGCTCCTCAGCTGCTGCAGACACGGCCATGTGGCGACTTCCCCCCAGCTCTGGCAGATCCCTGCTCCTCTCTCTGTTATCAGCTAGGAACGTGTTGCTCCCAACAATGCTGTTATGGACCAAGGCAGGGCTGTGTTTGTGGGGTGCTGGTGGAGCTAAGGTCAGCTCCAGAAATACTTTTCCCCTCTCCTCTGACTCCCATATTTTTGAAAATCCTCCAGGGCCTTAAATCTCTGTCTCCTTTCTCGGTCTTGCCCCCGAAGCCTCAGGGGGTTTAAGTTAAGCAGGGATTTCACTTTGTGTGTAGGACCCAGATTTCCCATCACCAGCATGGATAAACACTCCTTGTTCCTTGGCTGGGGATCAGGGGCTGAGTGTTATCTCAGTAAAGAAATTGGGATTAGGTTTGGGGGCTGTTTTGTCCATCAGAGTCTGAGGAGAGGTGGAAGGCAGGGCACTGTCCCTGCTCCCCTGTGCCAGCCATCCCCATCGTCCTTTTGAGGCTTTTGGGGGGCTACAGGGTGAGGAGGGAGCTGTGCTGCCTTTGGCATCGCAGCAGGAAAGAGAGCTGGAATCCCTTGCAGGAACACAGGATGTGGGCTGAGTGGCAGGGCTTTGTCTCCCTTTTCCTGCTGGAGGCTGCAGAGGTTTCTCAGTGTCCTTAAAAAGCCTCTCCCAGCCCTCCTGGAGGTGCTCAGGGATCCGGGAGTGTTAGTGGGGTGTATCCCGATGGATGAACACCCACACCTCCTGGGCATCCCCCCCTCAGGCTGACTCAGTGCTGAGCTTGCTGAACTGGGGCTCTTGGGATTAATCCCCTCCACTGGCTCCGCTTCCAGAGGCTCAGACTCCAAGAGGATTTGCCCGGCGATAGAGCAAATCTTCCCCAGCACATTTGTTTACTTGCAAATCACGACCATCCCCGTGCACCCAGGCCAAGCTTTGCATGCTGTTTGTGAGCAGCAGGGACCAAGGGAACCTGCTCAGCAAGGGAACAGCCTCGTTGGGTGCAAATACCCCTCCTCATTCCCACAGGGAGAAGGGAAGCACGGGGAGGCACCGGGTGCTGCAGTGCCATGCCCTGCTCGTGGCGGAAGATGCTCTTTGTAAGGGATGGGCTTTGCAGGGGATGCTCCTGGCCAGGGATGCTCCTGCATCCCTGCATCCCTCTCCTGAGGAGGGAAGCACTCCTCACCTCCCCAGGAGCCTCCCTCCATGCAGCCGTCCTGCCCGAGCCTCTGCCACGGGGTGGGCGAGCTGACGCTGCAGCAGCAGGAAGAGCAGCGTGGGAGAGGGTTGGAACTTAGAAAATCTGGGCATGTTTTCTTCTTTTGGACAAATAGCTTATTCTCTGAAAAATTCAGTTGCGGGTCGGCCAGTGCCATCTGTGAAGCCCTGCCAAACATGGTGAAGAGTTTCAGCCAAGAGTGAAAGAAAAGGAAAAATTAAAAAACCTGGAAAATGTCCATTTCCAGAAGCACTTTGCAAAACAAACATTTCAGGTCTTTCTGTCCAAATTACGTTCCCTGTTAACATGTGTCTGTTTAATAATATATACGTTTTTCAGAGGTTTGGAGAAGATGACCTCAAGTACTCTGGTTTTTGATTTGTGGCTTCTGTGTGGGAGATGTTTTTGTTCCCTGGACACAAAGCTATGGGAAGAGCAGATCCAGTCTGCTCAGGGACCTCTTTGGTGCTTGTACAGTGATTATTGTGACCCAGCCTCGTTCACAGACTGCTGTTGAGGTTTGTGTGGTGGGGGTTGACTTTTCAGGGGAAGGGTGGCAGGGTTTGGGGTGCAAATAATCCAGCATTTGCTCTGGCTTTTAAAGACTGTATGTGGGAGCCATGGGGTGTAAAAGTGACCAGGTTTGCTGTTTCAAAGAGAGTTGGCTTTTCTGGAGGAGCAGAGCTACACCTACTTGAGTTTCCACTTCCCCTTTTGTATCTCTCTTCCCTGGTAGCTTCTCTTCTCCAACACTCTTGGTTTCCCATCTGTGCTTATCCAAGAGCTCTGACCCCAGATCAGTGTCGCCAATCCTCTCTCATGATCAGGTTTTCACAGAAAAGAGGAAATAACTGTGGGTGGTTGCCAGCATGGACAGATTCATGTAATAATTTAAGTCTAATGAGACTTCTAGGATATCACCTGGTTGAAGTTTCTGCTGATGTGGAAATCACATGCATAGCACCGGTGTTATCATAGAATCCCAGAATGGTTTGGGATGGAAGGGACCTTAAAGCTCATCTCATCCAACCCATGGGCAGGGACACCTTCCACTATCCCAGGTTGTTCAAACTCCATCCAGCCTGGCCTTGGACACTTCCAGAGATCCAGGGGCAGCCACAGCTGCTCTGGGAGCCTGTGCCAGGGCCTCACCTCCCTCACAGGGAACAATCATTTCCCTTTATCTAATCGAAACCTGCTCTCTTTGAGCATCAAACCATTCCCCCTTGTCTGTCACTACATTCACTTGCTCCATGCTTTTAAAACTGCTTCACCTGCAAACCACCAGTCATTCCAGTAAAATATCCTCCAGACCAGTGGAGGTCTGGAGTCATCAGCTTGCTGGAGCAGTTTATTTGGCTAAATACGCCATTGATTTGTTTGGGCTGCATTCCAACCGTGTGGGCTTTGTAAGTCAATACAGCTCCCGTCCTCCTCTCCAGGCTCAGTAATTGCAGGGTAGTAGATTCTGTTTAAAAAGGACAATGCTCTGTGTGTGCTCAAACAACAGGAGATGGGAGGGTCAGCACCAGGAGAAGAGCGGGGCCAGGTCTGGGACAGTGTTGGAGAGAAGAGGGAGAAGGAGACAAGAGAAGGTGCCACATTTCCAGGTTGCTCGAGGAAGAGACAAGATGTGGTTGTGTCCCCTTTGCTCCTGCTGTGAATGTCTGGGAGTCTCTGATTCTGAGTGTCCCAGAACTGGTCAGGACAGGAGGAATCACAGTGCTCCAACCTGCCAGGGTCATCCCAGAGCACATGGCACAGCACTGTGGATGGCTCTGGGATATCTCCAGTGATGGACACTCCACTCCTCTCTGGGCAGCCTCTTTCAGTGTGTGGTCACCTGCAGAGTAAGGAAGTTCTTTCCCATATTAGAGGTTTCCATCAGCTTCAGGTCTGTTGCTCCTTGTTGTGCCCATGAAGGTATCACCTGTCCCTCTCAATTTTTGGTGCTGGTTGGGGAGGCACAGAGTGTCTGGTGGAGGAGACTGCCTGGAAATGAAGAGTTGCAGGCTCTGTCCCTTCCCTCCATCGTGCTGATGAGGTTCTGTCCCTGATCCGGGTGTTGTCCTCCTTCCCAACACAGATCCAGTCCCAGTTTGGTGGTTACCAGCATGAAAGTCACTGTGATATGTGATTATAACCCTTACAGGGACCATAACACTCATAAGGGACTCTGCTGCCCCAGAGTAAAACACTCTGGGTGGCAAAGGGCTAAACAGGGGCTAAACAGACCTTGCGGAGGCCAAGGGCATGGTGGAATGGGTTTGGCTTTTCTTTTCCCTTTCTTTCTGAAGGCAGACAATTTTAAATGGCCAATTTCCCCCTAGAAATGCGGGTTTATCACCAGATGCTGCAACCCCACCTCCCCAGCACGACAGCTCCCCAAACAGGTGCAAAACCGAGGCAGAGGGCTTGAAGAGAGGCCCATTTCTCAGCAAGGAATCAAATCTTGCTTCCAAAATCCCTTTGCACACCTCCACGGAGACCAGGCACGCTGTCAGCTGGGAGTGCTCCCCCCATGCCGATGTTTTTTCCGAGCTAATCACGAGCGTAACCTCGGTGTCCCTGATTGCGGGTGAGGTCCGTGCTGATTTCCCAGGGAGCCTCAAGGCACTTTAATCCCGAGCCTGGTGCTGCCAGGGGGCCCCCCAAAGCCAGCCCATCTCCCCATCAGCAAACACAGCACACTTGTTAGGACACAGCGCAGCCCAGCCTGCCATGCCAATCAAGGCGCATTCATGCGGCCGTGCAGGGTCTTCTTGCTCTCTCCAGCGATGTGTAATTAGTGTATATTTAGAATAACAAATTCTTGGCTCGCAGGAGGGATGTGTTCAGGGCCAATTCTGCTCCTTGTTGGAAGGAGGGGGTTGCATGGATGCCTTTTCCTGGGAAAAAGGACACCTGAGCAGGGAGGTTGTTCCTTTTGTGCTCGTTCAAGTGGGTTTGCACATTGAAGTGCTGCTCTGGGGGCTTTACCTGTGCCCTCAATACACAGGGCTTGTAAAAACTGTGGGAATGTTTGGATTTTATGTGTCTTTCCTGCTCTGTTAACATTGTACATGGAGAGCTTTGCCATGGGATGTTGCTCCACGCAGCTCTTGTCCTGCACAGATGCCAATTTACAGTGCCTGCACCCACACATGGGTTTGTTTTTAATGCTGGTATTTATTATCTGCCTTCCATCTAATGTCACTGTCACTTCCATGTCTGCCACCAATTGCCAAGGAATAAATACAATTAAATCAACATCTCCTTAGGATAGAGAGAAGGAAAAAACAATGTGCCTGCTGCTTCTTTGCAGTCTTGGGCTTGCTGCATCCCATCTCCATCCCAGCAGCTTTCAGTGTGTCTTTGCTGGGGCTGCTGAACAAATAAAGCAGTGAACAAGGTTTTTCCAGGTCCCTTGGAAACACAGAGGGAAGGAGGCGATGGCAGTCAAAGGGTGGAACTGTCAGACTTGAAGAAAAGCCATTTCCAGGCAGGGAGGAGGTGCTAATTAAATTAAATTTGAGATTTATGCCACTCAATCCTGAGCAAGTCTGGGAAAAACCAAACAACCTTTAAAAATAATTAAAAGTTAAACCCAAAAAAGAGAAAAACAACCAGGTGGGGAGGGGTTGCTGACTACAGGGTTTGCTGCTGTTATCCACCCCCTGGTGCCTCCCTCTGAGAGCGAGCAGCTCTGCCAGAGCCCTTTGGAGCTGCCTTCCCTTTGATGCTGTGATTGATTTCCCCCAGGGATGGGAGAACACTACCTGGGGAAGAAATTTATGATTATTTTTAGCTTTGTGAGCACCGAAGGGGATTCCACAGCAAGGCTGAGCTCTGCATGCCTGAACCTCTCCCAACCCATCCCCGCTGCCATGGGCCTGGTGGGAGGATGTCAGAGCTAAGAAAGCAGGATTGCTGCTATAAAATTAGGGAATCCTTATAGCTCAGTCTCCTCATGCACTGGCACAGAGAAGCTGCCCCATCCCTGGAAGTGTCCAAGGCCAGCTTGGACAGGGCTTGGAACCACCTGGTCCAGTGGAAAGTGTCCCAGCCCATGGCAGAGAGTGGAATGAGATGAACTTTAAGGTCCCTTCCAAGCCCAAATGTTCTGGGATTCTGGGATTCAAGGCTAAGCAGCCGTGATCCAAAAGAAATCTCCCCGAGAGAGCACTTGGAGGCAGCAATTCAGAGCAGGAGGAGGGATGGAGGAACATTGCTCTTGTAGAGGGCATAGCAAATAGCTTAGAAAATGCAGTTGAGGTTGAAAGTAGTGCTTGGATTGATGGTATGAAAAAAACCCATTTGGGCTCAGGTCACAAACGAAATGTTTCAAAATGTCAGTGGATTTAAAATCTGGGAAAATATTCTGACTGGATTTCACTCTTTTGCCTCGGCAAAACCCAAGTATTCTGGTGTTTGCTTTTGAGCTTTCTGATTTGTGCCTGATATAAAGCAAATGTAAAGGAAAGGTTGCAGGGAAAGACTGTTTCAAACACAAGAGTTTGGAGTTAAAATCCAGAACAAAAATGGGTGAATTGGTGTGTCCATGGTGCTTCTCCCTTTGCAAACCCAGACTGAGTAACAAAAATAGCACTTTCTGCTGAACATCTCATCCATCCCTAATGATGAGGTGGAGGGAGGGAGCCAGAGCTCTTGGGTGCTCCAAACTGTGGGAAGAGCTTGGGCTGGGATTTTGGATGGGTTTTTGAGCTCTGGACAACCAGGGGGAATGATTCCCACCACCTGGTGTGATGCAGGAGCACGGGAGGAGATCCATGGCTTCATGGACCAGGCTGGCAGGGGAGAGGTCCAGCTCCAGCCCCCTGCTCTGCTCTCCAGATGGATTTTTCCATCCTCTGGGCTTGGCCTTTGTGGTGGCAAGGCTGCTGACAGCAAGAGCCAGGGTGCTCTAATTGGCAGGGAACAGGTCCTGAAATGTCACAAAGATTTATATCCCTGTGCAGCCTCTCCAGGCGCTAATTGTGCTACAGACCCCTGGATAATGGCTTGGGAGAAAATAATCCCAGGCTCCCCTGCTCTCTGGCCTCTTTTTTCCCCTTTTTATTCACTTGGTGGATCTGAGGGTTCAGAGGGGTGAGTTCTTGCATTGTCTTCCACCTGCCCTGCAGGGAGAGGGAATTCTGTCCACAGCAAAAGCGAGAGCAGGTTTAGTGGGAGTGGGGAATAATAGAAAATGTCACTGCAGATGGCTCTTGGGTGGGATGCAGCTCTTCAGTGCTGCTGACACAGGGAAATTTCTGGATGGATTACAATTGTGGCTGCTGGGAGACTTCCCAGCAAGGTCCTGCTGTGGCACATGGAGCTTCACAGCCTTGGCAAGGAGAGACCCCCAGATTTTCTCCCTCCAAGAGAGGAAGAACCTTATTTAGGGATTTTTTTCTCCAGGGTGGAAGTAGTTACTGGGATGAGCAATCTGTGATGGTTTGTCCTCTCCAGACTGACCCAGCCAGCCTGGTTTGGGCAGTCCTGAGCAAGGTGCAGGTTGCTGCAGGTAAGGTAATGATGTGTTTTTGTCAGACAGGACAAATTTTTTCCTTCCCTGACTGAAACAACAATATTGATC
This sequence comes from Parus major, assembly GCF_001522545.3. Taxonomy (NCBI): domain Eukaryota; kingdom Metazoa; phylum Chordata; class Aves; order Passeriformes; family Paridae; genus Parus; species Parus major. The sequence continues at coordinate 4,210,949 of NC_031792.1, read as the reverse complement.
TATCGTCTTGGTCAGTTACATAAAGACCGTCTGCATTAATCTGATTTAATGGGGATTTAGCTGGCACGGGAGGGAACCTGTTACTGTTCTAATCTCATTTCAGCAACACACCGCTGCTTTTTTTAATACTGTTTTCCTTTCCCCCCATCTCTGCTGTTCCAGTCTATTTGGATCAGGCTGTTCCTGGCTGCTTCTTCACTTGGTTTTGCAGCTTTTCTGTGATTTTTTGCCATGCTGTGTGTGCTCCCTGGTGTCTCAGCCATCCCAGCAGCCCCAAACCCTTCGGTGTTTGAGTCTGCACCCCAAAAGTTGGACAATAATGATCTATATTGATCAGTATTGATCAATACTGATTTCTCCACAAGGGCTGGTGGCACCCATGGGTTCTCCTGCACAAAGGGGAGGTGTTGTAACTGCTGTGGCCACGGGAGCCCTTCATTGCCAACCTCTCCTTACCCCAGTCCTTCCCCAGAAGCTGCTGGACCGCGTGTCGAGGACCACAAATTGAGCCTCTGCTGCTCCAGAGGTGAGACTGAGCTGGGGTTTGCAGCACCAGGCCTCCTGATTATCAGTCCTGCAGCAGAGCAGGGAGGCCTGATGGGTTTTCCCACCTCCAGATGGTGAATAGGATGAGAAGTACACGAGTACCAGGGGAGGGAAGATCAAACATCATCTTCTTGGCGCCTGTGCTGGAGGCTGGGGAGTTGCTAGGACCGAGCAGCGAGAGGCAAATTAAAACCTTGCATTAATTCCATTAACAATGATCATCTTCTCACCAGGGATGAATTTAACTGCTCACCATTAGTATTTTTATAGACAAAAAGTTGCATCGAGAGACCCACGCACCATTAACTCGACCCCATGGCGGGGATGGTGCGATCCATCCTGGATGTTCACGTTCCCTGGGTGCACCATGATCCCTCCATCCCCTCTCCTGCTGCCTCCTCGAGAGGGAAGGTGTTAAAAGGCAACACGAAGCTCCAGTTTAATTTGCCAAGTGACTGGCTCAGTCCAGCTGTGCCATTAGTGCCTGCACAGCTGGACCACTGTGCTGGTGGCAGCCAGGGCTGCCCGCCGAGATCTCGCTGTAGAACCGAGAGCAAATACATCATGAATGTTTGTAGCTCGAGGTTCTGTCTCTAGGTAGGAATTTTGGGGGTTTGGGCCTTTGCTGAGCTCAGTTTCTGGGATGGGGGAGGTGGGAACAGTCCCAGTGTGGTGGCACCAGATTTCTGCTGTGCTCTCTGCTCTTCGTTCCCTTCTTTTCTTCTGGAGGGGTGGCCAGGACTAATGGTTCTTTCCAAATTCATCTGTAAGGGAGAGCCAGGCTTTTCCCACCTTGCCAAGACACCAAGGATCTGGCTCAGAGGAATCACCTCAGAGCTAAGAGGTTCCCAGAGCTGTTCTGTAGCATGAGACCTTCCCAGAGCCAGGAGGCACCGTGTGGTTGGGATTTCTGACTCCAGAAGCAAAGATCCATCCTCAAAGCTTCTTTGTCTGGTGTTCACCCACCCTCTGGTGCTGGTCTGAGCTCCCTTGCCAGGTGTTTGGACTCAGCACATCCTTCTGTTCAGCTGGGACGGGGTGGTTTGGCATCTTCTACCTTTTGGGGTTCAGTTTTGTTTAAATCCTTGTTGCCCTGGAAACCCTGCAGAGGAGAGGGATGGGAGAGCCAGGTGACCTGGTGCTGCCAGTGCACGGGGGACAAGGGGGGCATCTCATGCTGTGCCATGGGGACAGCTGGGAGGGTTGGACACAGCACTGGTTATGGACTGGGACAGCTG
>NC_031792.1:4188160-4209055 GCF_001522545.3 Parus major | reverse complement strand
GGGACAGCTGGGAGGGTTGGACACAGCACTGGTTATGGACTGGGACAGCTGAGCGAGCGGCTCTTTGCAACTTTAGCAATTAGGGAATCTCTGCTAGGACAGCTCCAGCTGAGGGGTGGAGGAGGAGGAGATAGAGAGGTGTAAAACTGACTGAACAAGTGCTAGCAAAGAAGAAGTGGCTTAGAAGGAGCTTCCTCCTGGGAAGTTGTATTTCCTTCAATGTCCTTCTTGTCTGCTTACCCTGTCCAAGTCCTGTGTGCAATGGTGGCTGCATTTCTTGCTGCAGGGCTGGGGCTGGTGGAGCAGGTTTCTGGTCCATGTCACCCTAGGTTGGACATAAACCTCCTCAGATCCACCTGAGGATCTTTCCTGTCACCTCTGGGATGTCCTGGAGCCACCACCAGTCTCTGCACAGCTCCACTGGCCATGTCCTCATTGTCAGGATGGTCAAAACCTTGACCACTGCAGAGGGAAATGCCTCAGAGCCACACTGGGACTTGTCCATCCCAAACCAGGTCCCCTTCTTTGGCTTTGCACCCACCCTTCTGTACCCACCCACATCTGCAGCTCAGGGTCTGCAGCTCAAGCCCAGGGCTCTGAGATGGAGCAGGCAACAGGAGAGGAGCAGCACAAAGAGCAGCAGCTTTTTTTTCCCCATTCCCCATGGCTTTGGGGTCAGCTGGAGCTCTGCAGAAGGCACACAACTTGTCGGGAAGCACTGGAGAGTTCGTTGACAGAGGGTGATTTTTCCTCCTCTTTTGCATGGATTACACTTGTTCTCTGCTTGCCCTTTTCAGCAGGGAGAGCAGTTTGGATACACATTACCTACATGGCAAAGTGTGCTCTAATTGGCCAAGAATTGGTCCTAAAATGTCAGGAAAAGATTTATTTCCCAGTGCAGCCTCTCCAGGTACTAATTTTTCTATGGGCCGCCAGATAATGGCTCCGGTGCACAATAGCTCAGTTCCTAATCAGGATACAGAGCTGTAATTGGGTTGAAGGGATTTAAAATCATTAAAGCCACATTCAAGGGGAATAAAAAAGGAACCCCCCCACCTCCTTTCCCCCCCAAGACTGAGTGACTGTGTTTAATGAGCAACTCCTGGCATGTCACTCGTAATAGGCAGCAATGAAGTTCCAGCAAGAAGTCCAAGGGCAATCAAGACAGACTTTGTGGCCTTGGGATGACTGGTTAAGGAATCAGGAGCACAAAGCAGAGCTCTCCCGTGTCTTTCCAGTCAGAAGAAATGCTGAGGGAAGAAATGGAAAGAGCCAGCAGATCAATACCTGGCTCAGAGCCTGGTGTCATGGGCAGAATTTGGGGTGTTTTGGTCTCCACAATGGGGGACCCCTGCCTCAAAGGATCTCTGTGGAGGAGTCAGCAGAGCTTTAATCCAGATTTGAAGGGGTAAAGGAATGAAACCAGGCTCCAAGGTAAGTCTGGAGGCAGACCTAGAGGAGGTCACTGAGCATCCAGAAGTTACAAAGTCTCAGGCTGTGCCCTTTTGGTGATTTTTCTGGTCTGGCATCCAGCCCTGCCTGGGCAGTGGGAGCCAGGACTGCAGCTCTGTGCATCTCCAGGTCCATCCTTACTGCTGCATCTCAGTTTGGGTGCAGAGTGATACCAAAGTGGTTGTCCCCATTTTACTGTTCTGGGTCCATACTGGGGTTTTGCTATTGTCCTCTTGCCAAAATCAGTGCAAAGTGGTAAAAATCACCGGTTCTGCAGTGGGTGAGGAGTGGCAGCTAAAGGGCTGAGCAAAAATCTCCCACACTGAGCAGAGCAAAATTGTTTGGTCTTGCTTTAATTTGCTTAGCCTTTCCCTTTCTTCAGCATTCTGCTTCACAATCTCATTCACTGAATTTCCTTTTCCACATGAGACCATATCTTAAAGTGTGTTGAGACCTTTTAAATTCCAGACCCTCCACACCCCCTGCAAACCCATCAGCCCAGTGTCAGCCACCCACCAAGGCCACGTTAGCACAACTGCTGGAACTGCAGCAGCTTTTGTCCTTCAAGCTGTGCCCTGTGTTGAATTCACACTGTTATCTGGCCTATTACAACTTCAGGTATTAATTTCCCCAAAGTCTCACCCTGCAGCGCTGCACCCTCGCTCCTCTGCGAGGATCATGGGGAAAGGTGACGTCAAGAGACTCACCGATGATGGGGAAAATACGATGTCCAGGTTTAATTGGCAATGATTGTTTTGTCTCCTGTACAAAAGCAGCAAATCCCCAGAAGCTGGAGAGGAGCACAGCTGTTTATGGCGAACAGAAGCCGCTGCTTATCTCCTTGTAGCAACCTGTCTCCAGGAGATCACGGCTTAATTAACTCGCGTGTTATCGAGAGCAAAATTGTACAGACATTGTTAAAAAAAAAATAATATTAGAAAATAAAAACTAAGAAGAGATAAAGTGGGAAGGAAGGAGGTGATCTGGGAGCTAAGTGGAGTGAACTCTGTAGGGAGACAAAGCGTGTGGCCAGCGGTGGCTGCTGGAGGTGGTGGGTGAATTTGTGTGTGCTGGATGAGCTGGAGAGGGGAGAGCGATTCCCTGGCCACAAGGAATGTGATTCTCAGGCATGGTGTGGGATGGACTTGCCCCCCAAAAAATGCAAACTTGGGTTTGCACTGTTTGGTGACTGGGTTTGTCATTAGGAAGGGATCACTGTGCACAGCTGGAGTCTCCAGGCACATCAGCACGTGTTGATGGAAGGATAAGCGCAGCACTGCTGCTCCTGGTCTCTCCACCCCATGGATTTGGGGATGGCCCTCTGATTTCCTAATCACAGAATCACAGAATGGCTTGAGTTGGGAGGGGCCTTAAAGATCATCTCTGTCCAACCTGGCCTTGGACACTTCCAGGGATGAGGCAGCCACAGCTGCTCTGGGCACCCTGTGCTGGAGCCTCACCAGTCTCACAGGGAAGAATTTCTTTATAATATCCAATCTAAACCTACTCAATTTTAACCCATTTCCCCCTCTCCCTATTGGCAAGGACAAATAGATGCCAAATGACTAAATAGGGCAGTTATTTACCATCAGACTGGGGTGCAGAAACCAAGTGGCCACTTGCAGTCAAAGGGAGGGGAGAGCTGAGTCCTTCCCAAAGATACTTTTCTCTGGGAAAACCTCATTCCTTGCTCTCAGATCCCAAGTTTATCAGCAGCCTCATCCTTAATTTCAGCAAGTGGCCACACACAGTGGCCAACTGCCCCATCCAGGTGCTGGTGCTTTCTCCCATACAGCTCACCCCAGAACAAGGGGCTTGGCCCTGCTGCTGCAGATCTTCCTGAGGATGTAAGGGAAGATACTGCTGGAGGAAATTGCAAAACAGCCTCTCAGTGAGGGCTGTGGAGTCACTTGGAGAGTGGTGCAGAGGGAAATTTGACAACCTCTCCCATTCATCACTCAAAGTGCTCTGCAGATCAAAGCCAGAGAGACAATAATACATTTTGAACTAAGAACATTAATTTGTATCCAGAGCATTTTAATAAATAATTTTTTAAAATCCAGTTCAGCCCTGTCATCTCAAGCCAATTCCATTTAATATCCAGCCCTTCGACTGACAGATTTTTAACAGCATAATTAGCATGTATGGCTCTTAAAAGCCTTCACCGGTATTCTCAGGCCTCCTCTACATTTCAGCATCTCCTCTCCTGTCCTCCCAGCCCCCTTTTCCCATATTGTTATTCCATTTGTAGTTGTTTATTGTGCCTGCTGAGGCAGATTAAAGACACGAAGGAGCCAGAGAGTTGTTCTTAGGGGCTCCTGTGCAGTGCAGAGTAAGCATGGCAGAGCTTAAGGATTCCAAATCCGGAGTCTTGCTTTTCAAACCGTGTGCCTGACGAGTGGAGGTGGTTTCTGAAGCATTTCATTATTGCTTTGTTGGCTTGTTTTTGTTTGATTTGGGTTTTTTTTTTCCTGTGGATTTATGTTTTTGCATGGGAAGAGTGAGGAGCACCAAGGGTTTCTTATATAATGATATATGAGTGAGAGCTGGGGCTTAAAAGGAAAATAAGAAAGATTATGGAATAGTTGGTCATACTGTAAAGTTTGGCAGCACCAGGAAATATCCTCATGTGTTACTGCATTGAACAAAGCTCCTCGAGCTCCATCCAAGGATGAAAGCATCCAGCAGAAGCCAAACACAGTCCAGTCCTCCAGTTCCCTCCTCAGAACATTGAAGTGGGATGTAAATTGTCTACAGCACACACTCAGAGCTGGGTCTCCTTCCTCCAGCAGAAATGGCTGGTGAGAGCTGGAGCTGTTTGCCAGTCCCCATTTTTTGTGGGATCTGCCACACAAAAGGAGCAGGATTTTGTTCTCCAAAGCCAGCAGAGTGTGCAGAAGGGGGAACCAGACCTTGTCCACAGAAACAGAGACGCCAAATGCTTTCTTGTAGTGATTTTGTTCCACTTCACTCTTGGCTGAGGATGGGCCCAAAGCAAAATCCCAGCTCTGAGCAAAAGCCTGAAAGCTGAACCTGCTCCCAGCCTGCAGCTGCTGCTTATCTCAGTGATAGGAATCAAACCTGGAAACCTGTGGCTCCGCTCTGTGGCTGCACCTGCCCTTTGGAGCGTGCTTGTCCTGTACCACAGAGATGTGTAAGCCTCAGGAGCATCCATCTGTCTCTAGATCTGAGCATTTCTGGGCTGCAAGACTCCATGCTCTGCAGTGAGCACCCCCAGTCCTTCCACCTACCTCGGAGCAAGGCAGGAATTATCCTCTCGGTTCTGCCATGGCATGAAAATCAAAGCCAGGCTTTGAGGCAAAGCAGTGCCAAGCCCTGTTTTGCCATTCAAGGCATGCTAGTGTTATCCCCATCGTGTGAGGAGGTGGTGGGGAGAGCTTTGAGGCCAGCATGGATCCAGGATGATCCCCAGCACTCAGCACAGAGCATGTAGGATCACAGAATCATGGAATCTGCTCAGGGATCACTGAGCCCAGCTCCTGCCCTGCCCAGGACATCCCAAAGAGTCACACCCTGTGCCTGAGAGTGTTGTCCTGAGCTCTGTCAGGCTTGGGGCTGTGACCATGTCTCTGGGGATCCTGCTGAGTGCCTGACCACCCTCTGGGTGTCAGACTGGCCAGCCCCTGGCAGACACCCACCCCCAGGTGCTCCAGCACAGCGTGGGCCAGTGCACTGAAACACGGCACAGCCAATTTGGGCTGCCAAGCCCCATCCTCCCACCCAGCTCTGGGATCCCAGAGCTCATGCACTGAAAATCTGCAGAAAGCAGCAGCAAAGCCCTTGCTTTGCTGACTGACTCATTATTCTGACCACAGCAGATGCTTTGCAGAGGGACACTGCCTGTCCCCTGGCCGTGGCATGGGGCCACCAGCCCCAGCATGCCATAGCAGCCCTGCCAGCTGACAGCTCTGACAGGATGATGGGCTTTGGCACCTTCCCATCACCAGCTTGGAGCTGACCCACAGTGCCCTCCTGGATTCACAGGGGCTTGCAATAAACTTTAGGGCTTGTGCCTGGCTTATTGTTGGCACTTGATGCTTCTTCTCGCTGCTCTGGTGGTATTTCTTGTCCCTGGCTCGTGGCTGGCTTGCAGCTGCAGCGTGCTCGCCCTCATGCTGAGGGGAGAAATTACACTACAAGCCCCCAAATTGATGTAGAGTTAATTCCTTGCTGCAATTTGCTAAAATCCTCCCTCCTCTGTGCTTTCCCTGTTAAAGATCACATGGAGTGGCTGGGTTTGGTGCCTGCTCTGTGGGAGCCAGCTGCAGTCCCTCGTAGCCTTTTGTTTTCAGATTGCCTTTTTGGAGAGAAGCGAAAATCCGCTGAGAAATGATGGGCAAGCTCTGCTTTGTAAAGCTCCTCTCTCCTTTCTTTCTGGAGTCCCTGCAAAATGTCAAATGCTCTTTTCCTGCCTCCTAAGTGCACACATTTGCCCAGGTCCCTGGTATTTTGGGAGCAATCCCATTCAGTCACAGGCTGTGTAGGAGGCATGGGCAGAGGCTGTCCAGAGGAGCTGTGGCTGCACCAAGGTCAGGCTTGGAGCAACCCAGGCTAGTGGAAGGTGATGAGGGGGGTGAAATGAGATGAGCTTTCAAGTCCCTTTCAACCCAAACCATTCTGGGTTTCTGTGATTCTATGCCTGATTCCCAGTGCTGGTCTGGAGCACTTTGAGAACTGAAGCCTTAGATGTAAAAATTGCAAAAAACTGGTGATTTTTGGTGCAGTGGCTGGGATGAACCAGCGTGGTCACCTCCATTCTCCTGCCTTTTACCCACTGCTCTCTCTTCTGTCACTGTGAGCTCTCAACAGGAGATTTGGGCACTTTCACTGCAGGTTGTTGCCTGGTGCAGATTCCATCTGCGGTCTCCTACTCCTGGTGTCACTTGTGGCCAGCAGTGAGCCACACAGGGTGAAGGTGACACTTCCCCTTAATCCCCAGCCCCAGAGGCTGAGCTTTACATGGGTCAGCTTTTGTACAAAAAAAAAAAAAGGGAATAAAAACAAACAAGCAGCTGAAAGTTGAGCAGGACAAGGAAAGTTCAGGCTGCTCTGTAATGTCAAGGTGAGCAAGGCGATGGCATTTACGCTGGAGATATCCGGGACTCAGGATCTGGGATTAGTGTCAGCTCTTCTGTGGCAAGCTAAATTAGGAATGCAGAGGCTGTCTCTGTTTATGATACAGGGTTGTTAGGTGCTTCAGGTACTGTCATTCTTATTTAAGGATATATTTAAGGATTAACAGTAAGAAGACCAGCATTAGCAGGAGAGAAATGAATGTTAGTGAGCTTAGGCTTGGAGGGCTTATTTTTGATCATCATCATGTGAGCTGCTTTAGGAGAGATGAGCTCCAAGATGGGGAGGGTGGGGGGAGATTCTTGTATTTTTGCAGGGAAAGAAAACGTTTTGCAAGTTTGAATAGAGCTCAGAACTTAGCAACAATGACGGTTGCAGGGGTAAAGCTGCATAACTCCCCGGAGCCGGTGCCTTTGCTGGGCTGGGGATCTTGGCTCACAGCACCCAGCCTATTTTTAGCCTCTATTTCTTTGGTGTTTCTTTCTTCTCGTGCAGAATATGTGTGATCAAACAATGTCCACGGATTTCTTTGTTGTTTGAAATCATTCTGTGTTTTTTAATTGGCAGCTTTTCTGTTTCGCCTTGATCACGGTTGACTGCAAGTAGGTTACATTTGCTCTGAGCTGTCTCAGGCACCCTGGGCTGGAGAAGTTCCCTCCTGATCCTGCTCCTTCCAACGGGGTGTAGCACAAAGATTTTCTTGCTGCCAAACATTTTCTTATGTGCAAACGCCACGTTTTGCTTTCCCAGGCTTTGGCTTTGATATTTGCTGCCCACAAGCACCTGGCGCTGGGGAAAAGCTGCTGAGGATTCACAGCTCTTGACATCCCAAGATTTTCTTATTTTCAAGGCTTTTCTTAGAGCAGAAATGGGTGAAAAGATTGGTTCACTTGTGCACTGGGTTAAGTCAGTTCTGATGGCTGAGATGCAGGAAGGGGGAGGTCTCACAATCCCCCCACCTTTGTTTGAAGGAGTAGCAGAAAATGTACACCCCAAACTCCTGGTTTTGACGTTCCCATTGAAATAATTTTAATTATTACCTTTAAATATTGCAAGTATCGGGTCCAGCTCATCCTTAGAGGTGAGTTGAGTGTGCTGTGGGCTGTGTTTCACCCCTCTGCACTGAGGACTCTGCAAAACCCTTGCTGGATGATGGAGTGGGCACCCCATGACTCCAGCACTCCTTGAGTGTGCCAGAGAAGAAGGTGGCCAGGCTGAAGGAATAAAAGGTGCCCAATTTTATGTGAAAAGTGCTTAACCAAACCGGACAACTCCTGAGTATCCATTACTTCTGTGCCTCCTGAAGCTGAAACAATTGTTATTAAGCCCCATCACACTGCATGACCTACATTTGACTTGAAAGCCTCCTGCTAATAATTAGTTTGAATTTCGATTTAAAAATAAACACATTCATATTCTAGGTTTCAAAACTTGGAGAAATCAAGCCCCTGGATAGATAAAACCCCCCACCTTTCCCTCCTGGTCCCTTCTTTCCCTGATTTTCACACAGGCAATGAGGAAGGAGTGAATTAACTGGGCTCAGTGGAGGAGGAGGCTTTGGATATAATGAGACCGCTGGGCATTTTCCTGGAAAACTGCAGGAGCCTCAGTGCTTGGAAGATTTGGGCCATCTGGATAAAGAGGGTCAGGCTCGGCGTTGGCAGGGATGAGGCAGCGGGTGCTCAGCCTCGCCAGAGGAGCTGTGGAGAGCACAGAGCAACGCTCAGAGCCTCTGGCAGAAGGCTCAACCCTTCCCTTCCCTTCCCTTCCCTTCCCTTCCCTGGGAATGAGCAGCATTGAAGCTTCTCCTGCTTCTCCATCTGCCTGCTCCGCCGGGAGCGTCCCGAGGCGTGGAGGCAGCGCTGGGTCAGCGCCTGGCGCTCGGCCGCGGATCCTCGCTCGCTCAAGGGGCCCGTGTTGATCAGCACTGCTGGGGGGGACAGGATTGTGCTGCTGGAGATGGGATCTCTCCCAGAGAGGAGAGGTGCAGCTGGTCCCACTGCCAGCTCCAGGAGATGGATGTGTTCCTGGCAGAGCTCGGGCCCATCCGAAGGGATGCGGCCGTGGCAGCGTTCCTGTGAGGTCTGTGCTGGTTGTGGCCCTGGCAACACCTCATCATCTGCCTTTCTCCACGCACCTCGGGGCTTTCTGTTGCTGGAGGTAGAAAATACAGAAAGCTGTCATGGTCATAATGCTTATCCAAAATCCCAGTGTCCTCATTCAGTTGTTCCATGTCCAAGCTTTCCCCTCTATTTCTTGGCCTCCGGTCTCCTTTTGTCATGGTGTGCTACCATGTGCACACCACGGGTGTTTTTGTGCATTTTAGAGAAAATATGAAAGGCAGAACAGCCAGAGAATGTGGGTTTGGGAGATGCATCCCTGCCTGGACCAGGTACCTGTCCACCCCCACCCCTCTTGCTCTTGCGTTTGGCAGCAGTAACCCAGGGGGTTGGAATTTTGGAGTGTGCTTTTATAGGCAAATCTCACAGCACAAGTGGCTGCACCTGGGAGAAAAAGCCTGGCTTGCTGCTTAATCCAGAAATCCCCTAAAACACCGGATGGCACTGTGGGGTCATTGTCATTCCAAGCTGATGATGTGTCCATGCCTTGAAGCGAGACAATTCCTGCACCTTGTAATTCCTTTATGGCAAATAAATAAAGAAATAAAAAATGTCCAATCAAACTAAATAGTGACAAAACCAAGAGGATCCTGTGGAAATTAGTGTGAAATCCTATAGAAAAGGGGAGACAATGAAGCAGCATCCCTGGTGGGATTCCACAGGTGAATTTTTCCACCCATGGGAAGGGTTTTATTCTCCGGCTGCTTCGGCAGCACTCGCCCATAAGGTGTAATCCTAAATGATGCCACTTCAGGTACTATTTTTATTCAGGAAAATGTCAAATCCTTTCTCAGAACTTAGTGACTTGTTGTCTTGGTAATTTCTTGCAGAAACAGGATCTATAAAAATCCCCTATTTTCTTGGCACTAGGCTTTTCTTGTCTATTTTGGATGTAAATATTTTTTACAATCGGGGGAAAGAAAAGGGTGCTGCTTTAATTCTACAAGCAGTGTAAGTTCCCCCTAGAATGCCTCTTGTGGGTCTGTGCACTCAGATTTATGGTCCTGGCCCACTTTGAAGCAGAGTCCTTGTACCTCCAGATTGTATCTGCCCTGTTCTCTCTTCATGCACTGGTTCCTAATCTGAATCACAGCTCTTGGGAAGCTGGAAATCCAGTACTGAGCAGGGTTGTATCCATTTTGAGTTGAGTGTGGCAGCGTGGAGGGCACACTATGCTGTTGAGAGGAGATTTTCTTTTAAATTTCCAGCAAAAATGACATTTTCAACAACCAACAGTCACTCTGGCAGTGAATCGTTTTTAAATTTTGGCAGCTATGGGTCATTTACAAATTAAAAGATAAAATCAGAGTCTTCCTGATAACAGTGAGATGTTCTGCACTCAGAGGAGTTTGGGGCTGGTTCTGAAATGCTTCAGTCAGAAATCTCCTCTCCCAGTGAGGGTGACTGGCTCTGCCATGCCCTAGTGGGATTGGGAGCTCTGAACAGGCCTGGTGAGAACTTTCATAGAACCAGAAAGGCTGGAAAAGACCTCTAAGGTCATTGTGTCCAAGGATTAAACCAGCACTTTCAGATCCACCACTAAAACATGTCCCTAAGTCCCTAGGGTGGTGATGGAGGAGGAGGAGCAGAGCCTTTGCTCCCACTGTGATCAGCACTGACATCAGAGCTCATTCAGAGTCTTAGGGTTTGCTACAAGCTGCAAGAAGAAGCTTTGAGGAAGGCAGGGGGTCATTTTGGGCTATTCCTGCCACCATCCAGGCTCCTGGGGTCCAGCACAATCTCACTTTAAGTGAGATCCGAGAGAAAAGCAAGGCAGGAGCCGCACAACCCTTCCTGGGAGAGAGGGAGATGATGAGCAGTGTCTTTCCAATCAGAACAAGATCCCCAGAGTCCAAAAGGAGCAAGGCTTGGGCATAAAAGCCAGAGCTGCCCTAATAAAACATTTAGTGGGGTTTGGAGACCTGTGCGCTCCGACACGGCGCATACATATTAAATGATCAAAGTTGCAGTGCCTTCGGAGGAGCTGGCTGCTAATCTAATGCAACCCTTGGGCTTTGCTCACCACTGACTCGGCATGAAAGAGAATGCCAGCTCTGTTTTCCTATTTAAAAGATTTCCCAGCTAAGCCAGGTGGGTCACAGTTCAGGAAGGAATAGGATCTGGCCTCTTCAGGGCTTTGGCAAGGAGGGGCTTGGGAAGGCTTGTTAGGGTTGAGATGGATCTGGCTGCATCTCTCATGTCCTGTCTGCTTCTGACTCCTGCAGGCCAGCTTGGTGCTGCCATGGTCTCACCCCTTCCTCTTCCTCCTCCTCTGCTTGTCCCTCCCTTCCCCTAAACCACTCTCTCCACATCCCATTGCCTGGCTCTGTCCCAGCCTGAGTGTTAAAAGTTCTGCCATTGGATTAAAACCAAAGCAAAGGGGAAAAAAACCCACCTAACCCAAACAATCCCACTCCCTTTGAATTTATAAACCGAGCACACTCCAGCTGGAATGTGCCGAGGAGGAAAAGGAAAACACAGAGCCCCCGGGAGTGCTGTTTTTCCAAGTGATGCAGCCCTTTATTTTCCTGCCCCCACTTGTTTTAGCTGTGCAGGTAAAACCCTGGCAGGGTGCTGGTTCCTGGCGTGGGGCTCCCTCCACACGGAGCCAGCTCAGCAAAGCTCCAGCTCTCCCATCATCTGCTGCTGCTGCAGAGCAAACACTGCACCTCCTGCTCCCCGCTGCTCCACTGCTCTGGGACTGATGGGTTTGGTTTTCCACTTGGTTACAGCATTTCTTCTGCTTCTCAAGCGTCTCCCATGTCTTTCATGTAATTCCTTAACTAGTTTCCATTTACTGGCGGTTGCTTTCTTTTAAGGTACTTGAATCTGTTTGATCATCAACAAATTTCTCTTTCTGTTCCTCTGATAAAAAATTAAATCTGGGCACTTTTTGAAGGCTTCCTCCCCACCCCCTTTTCTCTTCCTCCATCCCTGCTCAGTGGGGAATCAGTCCTTTTCTAGGAAATGAAAATAAATAAAAATTAGAGTTCAAAGTGTGATATCTCCCCTTAAGAAGAAGAGGGGAAGAAGAAGGAAAAAAGCCCCACCATATATTCTTACAGATGTGACATCAAAATGGAAAACTATAAAGGACATGTTTTCAAAGGCTTGTACAGGGACTGAGTTGGATCAGTAGGAAACAGGCAAAGTCTCTCTGGGTGCTTTGAAATCCTATCCCCAAGTCACCAAAACTGTTGTTTTAGCTGGAGTGCTGGTGTTCCTCCACCTGCCAAAGCAGCTGGATGGGGAGCAGAGGCTGCTGCGGGCCCCATGTCACCACAGAGGGTTGGGGGTGTGCTTGGGACAAGAGAGTGACACCGTGGTTGGGTGCTGGCACCCCCTGCATCCCCCTGTCCTCGTGTCACCTTGCATCCCTGTCTGCCAGCAGAGGCATCTCCTTGCTCACTGCAGAGGAGCTTTTTGGGAACAGGGAAAAAGCACAACCAGAGCCTTGGGAAGGACAGAGCTGTGGGAAATCAGCTCCTTCTGTCTTGGTGATGTGGGGATGGGCAGCAAGAGCTGCTGACTCTTCTGAGAGCTGCCCTTGGCTGGGGAGGGGCTGCAGCAGGGCAGGGCTGAGTGTGGGGTCACCTCTGGTTTCCCACCCAGCCTGGAATCGGGCTGGGAAAAGCCCCGTGGAGCTGCAGTCTGCTCTGGGGCCTCCCCCTGGGCAGTCCTGTGGGGTGGCAGATGGATTAGCAGCTCACTGTTGCCCAGGTAACTGCCTTTCCTCCCCTGAATCCTGATGATTTGGTTTCTCACCATACGCCGTGGGGCCCTGCGGCTCGTTCCATCCTTCCCAAAACCTCTGGTGCCGTGGCAGAGCAGGTTCCCAGCTCAGCTCCCTCCTCAAGGGCCTTTTTACCCTGTGGGTACAGTGGAGGCTGAGCCATCGTGTCCTGGGACCCTGTGAATGAGCCACTGTGGGGTTGGAGCAGGCAGGATGTTCCCCAGGGGGCTCATCCAGCCCAGTGGCTCTGCATAGAGGATCCAATGTGTTGGTGGTTGTTTCCTGCAGGCAAAGGCTCGAGCAGCAGCAGTTTGATTGCATTAAGAGAAATTAAAGGAGTTTCCAAATGTGTGTGAAACCCCCTGGCTGCCCAGGATGGAGGGAGCAGGGGCAGGTGCAAACCCAGCTCAGCTCCAGATTTGGATGTATTCAAGGTCATCAGAGCATCTCTGTGAGCATCTGTGGGCACAGGGACCAGCCCTACGTTATCCAAGGCTGGATTGCACATCTCTGTTTTTTAGGGAAGCTCATAACAGCCAGGAAGGGATCCCACAGCTCCCAGCAAGCAAAAGCTCCCCCCTGCTCTAGGCAGGTGACTTGCACAGCACAGGAGGCTTTAGGAGGTTGAGTGATGTTCCAGACAGCAATTTTTCATCTGTCACTTCATCTCCTCCTGCAGCTTCCCTGAGTTATCCTCAGTGCAAACTCCTTTTCCAGAGATTTTCTCCAACAAAACTCCCTCACCCCATCACTTCCCTCAGTGCTCATGGAGCGTCCTGGCTGTCTAATGTGGAACACGAAGGGCTGGAGCCCATGGCTGTGACTTCCACGTGCTTTCAGCGACAGCACAGACACCTGCCTGATGCAATCGATTATTTCTTTTGGGGAGGAGGAGCTGCAATTAATCTCTGCTTGTCTTTAGTGCTTTTTGTTGTCTTTCTGGCTGCTAAACTGCTTGTGTGGGAGGAAAGATGTCCACCTAATGGTGGGAGATTGCCTGGGGAGGAGGAACAAGGAAACCTTTGGGTTCTGGGGTGCTCCTGTTACCCAGTGTGTCTCTGGTGGAGTGGAGAGGGAGATTTCTCGGTTTGCAGCTGGTTTGGGCCACAGGGTGGGCTTGAGCCTGAGGATGTGCTGAAGTTTTGGGGTTGATTGTCTCACTGTGAGTCCCTGGCTCCTGCTCCATCACCTTGGATTAATTACAGTACAATGCAATATACATTTATATGGTGTCTGCACAAGTGTCTCAGGGCTTCTGCAATCTGAAAAATCTAATTAAGGTGCAGCCTCCAACATGAATGCTTATCACCAGAATGCGTGCAGCCAGCCAGGGGCAGCTGCCTCCCCGCCTCAACCCCAAGCAGGATCCACACTCTCCTGGCATTATTAATTACTCAAAGCTCGGTGTCCGAGACACCGATCAATACCGCGGCTCTGCAGAGATAGGAGACTCGGAGTGTGAGGAGCTGGAGATAACCATCAGCCAGAAACGGGGTGGAGGCTGTTCCTGGCCAGGGAGGAGGAGGAGGAGGAGGAGGAGGAGGAGGAGTCTCTTTGCAGAGACAAGCACGTGTTCCCAGTGACTTTGACGCTGGGATGTTCCTGGTGGAGAAGAACGTGGTTGATATTGGACCTTGGCCTGGGGAAGGTCGTGCCTTGGGGGTTGGACTGGTGCTGGACTCAGCAGCACTACTGTAAAACTTATTGGGCATTTTTATTTTGTCTCAGGAGTGGCAGCAGCTCCCTGGAAGGGAGGGAGGGAGCACCACAAGTGTGATGAGAACGTAAATAACCAGGGGAAAAGGGAAAGGAAATGTGAAGTGGCCCTTTAAATATGAGCCTCCAGAGCCCAGAGCCCAACTAGCTTTCCCTAAAGTATTCAAATGAGATTGCAGCATCAGATTGGTATGCATTAGGCTGGTCTCAATGAAAATTAACATGTAATTGCTTCAAATGAAGTAAGTGAGGAGGTAATCTGTTCTTAAATTGGATTCGCAGGATTTTGTGGTACCATAATGCAGCTGTGAAATGAAATATATTTTAAGGATGATGTCCTCAAGGGGAGAGGGAAGGATGGGGGGGTCTTTACTGGGAAGGGTCCTTTCCCTCACTCTGTCTTTTGTTTCTGGTCTCATTAGCGCTATTTTATAATTGAGGAAAGGGTTTTGGTGCCATGGCATGGCTGGAGAAGGTCCCATTGCTTTGGCTCCATCATGTTTCCTTCCTTGACATCCCTCCTGTCCCTCTCTTCCACTTCCTCTGGTTCTCCACTTGCTGTGTCAGTGCTTCTCCAGTCTCTTCTGTCAGGCACAAGTCCCCATCCCATTGCAATAGTCACATGGGAGTTGTGAGATGAGCCCTTGAACTTTGTTTATGTAGCAAACCACCTTCTGGTTAGGTGGTGGGAGAAGATCTGGCTCTGTGCTGGGGTTTGTGTGTCTGTGAGAACCTGTACAGGTTCTTGTTAGGGTTCTCCGAGGAGAGAGACAACAGAGCAAGAGGCACAGTTTAGCTTCTCTCAGCTACTTGTTCTCTTCATCACCCTGTGATGCAGCACAGCAAGGCTTCAGGATTCATCTCCAAAGGCTTGGGATGCCCCACTCCTCCTACTCAGCCTTGAGTTGCTGGGACCACCTCTCTGTTTTAATTTTAAGGATTTGCTGCTTGTCCTTGTTCTGTCTCTCCCCATCTCTCCCCATCTGGCAGCAGAGGCACGATGAGCTCAGGCATCGTGGTGAAGATGCAATTAGGAGTGTGAGGGAGAGCTGGTGTAGGAAGGTGATGTGGTAACTTGCAATTATTCCCAGGCTAGAATTATAGAGATGGCATGGTATATATAGATATGGTATATATAGATATAGTATATATAGCTAGAGAATAGATAGATAGAGAATAGATAGATGGATATATATAGATGTGGGATATATAAGTATAATAGCAGTGTATTTTTGCTACATAAAGTTGTGGCTGCCCCATCCCTGGAAGTATCCAAGGCCAGGTTGGGCAGGGATTGGAGCAGCCTGGGGTAGTGGAAGGTGTGCCAGCCCATGGCAGGGGATAGAACAGGATGATCTTTAAGGTCTTCTCCAACCCAAACCCTTCCATGATCCCATGTGGCAGCAGAAAGCAGTGACAGTGCAAGCTCCCCCAGCTCCCCAGTGTCCTGGGCAGCTCTGCCAGTGCCTTAAAAACCTGATTCCTCATCTTGTGTCCTTCCCTGGGCCCTGCAGCCCACTGCTTGCAGCACCTCTCCCTCCCTCTCACCCCCTGCTCCTCCTCACAGAGCCCCTGGACTCGCAGCATCCTCCAGCAGCCTCCAGTTCCCTCCTCCATCTCTCTGCAGTCCTGGCAGAAAGCATTCACCCCTCACCGTTCCTGTTTTGTGCCTCAACTTCTGAGGAAAAGCCACTTCAGTGATAATTTCCCACTTGTGATAAGTTAAGTGCATGGCTTCCTTTGGAATACATTTTCAGTGCAGTTAAGCTCAGCAGTCCCTTGCCTGTGTGCGTAGTTAAACGCGCTCCTTTGCAGCCCATTGGGGTGGATGGCACCGCTTTATTCCAGGGCCATTAGTGTCACTTGGCAAAGCAGAAGCAGGATTTATTCCGGGGCACAGCTCGTAATTGAGCGAGTTCAGCCGGGGATCGGCGCTGACTGCTGCGAGTGCAGCCGGCCGGAGGAGAGCGGAGCTGCCGGGGGTGAGGGATGGGGACTTGGGGTGACTCGAGTGGCTCAGCCCGGGACTAGCAGGTAGCAAAGGAGCATTTTTTCTAGAAGTGCAGAGAAAGGAGAGAGATCACAGTTCTTTTGGAGGCAGAGAGAGGAAACGACTTCTCTGCACCTCCTCAGATGGGGAGACCTTGTTTTCCAGGGTTTACGCTGCTCCGTAACACTTGAGGAGAGAGGATGAGCTCATCAGGGAGCTCTTTTCTTATGTGGGATTTTCCACACCTCTTTTTGAAGCTGCCAGAGCCTGGTCCTGGACTGGGCTGATGCCGTCCCAACAGGAGTGAGGATCCTTCCATAGGCAACCCTGGAAGACTGCCAGGGAAGGGATGGCTTTCAGTGAGGGCTTTTTGCCTGCTGGCATCCCTGTTCATTATTTGGGCTTTGGGAATGCGAAAAAGGAGAAAACCCTGAGGAATAACTGTCCCACAGCTCAGTGCAGGATCCCAGAAGGAGTTCCCCGGTGGTATCTGTGTCATTTTTAATGGGGCAGGAACACAGGCTCTGGTGGTACCCCATGGAGCCAGCCACAGCCGGGGTTAGGGACACGCTGCCTGCCACGCTCTGCGAGCCACTGCCCTCATTGGTGTTTTGTGGCACGCTCCGAGATGCTGAGATGGAAGATGCTGTAGATGTGCAGAGCCCTGTTGTTAGCAGAGACAATGGGAGGATAAATAGAAAGGCTGGATGAGCTGAGCACAGGACTTGGAAAGGTGCTGGTGCACTGCTGCATTGCAGAGAGATAAAGACTTTTCCAGACGAGCCATCCCTGCCGGCTGCATCGCGATCTGCCCAGCCCTTGGGGCCGGCACAGGGGTCTCCAGGACTGTCAGGATGCACACAGATGTGTTCATGGAATCCATGCCTGCTCCCTACCCTGCCTGATGCTCAGTCAGCAGGAGCTCCAGCTCTTTTTGCAGCTCTCCTTCCCTTCCCAGTCCGGTTTCCTCCTGTTTCCTAGGCTTTTGCCAATAACCGTGTCTAAGGCAGCACACTGGGAGTTGTTTGCAGCTCTGTGAATCCCGGGCAGTGAACCAAGGCGGATCTTTTTGAGCCCAGTATTATTATTAATGTAATTAGTGGGAATCATTTGCATGTATAAACTTTCAATTGAGGAGATCAGGTACTTTATAAACATGAGTTAACATGCACTCCCTGGCAAGGAGGTGCCAGATATTCAAAGCCTTGCAGAGGGCAGGAATGAAGGGCAGGAACTTGCATGAACCAGTGGGAAAGGCAGGACCTCCCATTCCAGGTCCCTGACTGCCTCTGCAACGACCAACATGGAGCTTCCTGGGCAGGGAAAAGAGGGGGAAGCACAAAGGGGTTTTATTTTTCACTTCTGAGCATTTCTTTTCACCAGCTCGGTGTTATTTTGAAGAGGCACTGGGGTGGCAGCTGATCCAAGGGCACCTCCTCACCCCACAGCCTTTGGAGATGCTCTGGCTGCTGCAGGGGGGCGGGAGGAAGGCGCCAGCCCCAGCAGGAGCCCCCCTTTTCCTGCCTACCCTGCTGCTGAGTTAATCACTGGGTCAGCTCCTGCCTGTCAGGAGCCAGGCTCCCCATGCAGGGAAGAGGTTTCTTGGTCCTGTGACCACTCTGTGCTGTGAAAACCTCCTCGGGTTGTGTCTTTGGTGGTGTCACATCAGTGGGAGCTCCAGGGATCCCCTCCAGACAAACTCACAGTGAGGGCGAGGATGACTGAGCTGGTCCTGGGGAGCAGGTGAGGATGGGAGTGCCAAGAACCTGATCACAGCCACTCACCCCAGCAGGGCTGAGCCTCCAGCCCCCATTAGAGTCCCTGACTGAGCACTGGAGGCTTCCAGCAACACCAAACCTGTGGACATCTTAATCCAGCAGTCCAGCTTCCACTGTGAATGGAATCCTTCCTGCAAGGAGCCTGTGACCAGCACATCCAACCTTGCCATCCAGGCTCCAGGGCCTGAGCTGGGTGTCCCTGCTCCAGCAGAATGGGATTATTGCTGGAGGAGCACACGCTGCTCCCAGTGCATGCTCTCAGTGGGGCTGGTGTGCAGGGCAGGGCTGGCCAGCCCTGTGGATGTGAGCAGACGGTGCTGCAGGGAGGGTGTGTGAGCAAAAGCAGGCTGGGTGTGCAGGAAAGGGATCAGATGCTGTAAATTCTGCTGGAAAAGGGCTGGACTGGGAGAAATTGCTGGTGCATGACTTAACCCAATGCAGCAAAGAGAGCGAAACCAGACTGGGTTGTAACAATGAGAGGTTTGGCTCGATATTTATTAGTTAAAAAGCTTTCAGACCATGTTATATGTGATATCCACACCTCAGGCTGTCCATGGCATAGGCATCCCAGCCTTACAGGATCGTGGGCAGTGCCTGTCCCAAGGAGCATGGCACAACCTGGCCCCAGCTCTCCCTTTGCTCAGGAATTGATGGCCAAAATTGTCTTCTAAACATTATAGGAAAGTCTGTGAGACTGTGCCTGACTGGGATTGAGTTGTTCAAAGCCCGGCCTTTAATTAATCCTAATAAATAACAATAAAATGCGATAATCACAGAAATAAATCTGAGATGTGGAGCTCTGCCTCCGGCAGCACGCTGGTTTAGTTGATCATTTATAGCTCAGCTGACGGTGCAGAGGCAGGAAGGTGATGTCTGGGACATGAGAAGCTGGGGACAAGGCAGGGCCAGAGTACCTGTCATTTTACCCAGCCTCAGCAGGAGGATTTGCACCCAATTTTAAGATAATCCCCAAACTCATTCCTGATCTCTTTAGCTCATAGCAGAGACAAAACATTTCTGGTGTGGGATTGATTAAAAATCTGGAGGTGTGTGAGAATGGCTGAGTTAGATTGGGAAGAAAATGAAAAGACATCTAGGGCTGCTTGATGGTGGGACATGGTTTAGGGATGGGCTTGGCAGTGCTGGGTTAATGCTTGGATTCAATGGTTTTAAAGGTTTTTTCCAAGCTAAAGAATTCGGATCAATGCCATTTTGAATTTCCATCGAGTGGCCAGGATTTAGGAAGGTGGTTTCTCTAGGGTGGGCATGCCATGAAAATTAGGGGGTGGTGGAAGGTGAAATGAACCTGGGAGGGGTCAGTTTGGTCACAGCCCAAGGTGGGCCTCCACATTTGCTGGGGTGAGCCAGGCTTAGCCCCATCCCTTCCTCCCATGATGGAGCTTGTACCCTGATAATTGCAATGAAAGCAGCAATCAGGTTGGTAATTTTGCTGAGCTCTTTTCAGTTCTAATTAACATTATTCATTTCTTGTGTGTCCTGCTGGGTTGAGACAATCTGTGCTCTCCAGCCCAGCCCTCTGGAACACCAGCAATCTGCATAAGAGGCAACAAAAAAGTGTTGTGTGCCAATTACTACACTTCAGTAATTAAAAACCTCCTTCCCCCCACTGCCTGCCCACCTCCTCTCCTGTCATTTTTTTGTGTGCAAACTCGAGGAAGCAGCGAGAGGAATTCAGGAGGGCACGTCACTGCTGGCGTGTGCCATCTGTGTCTGCTCTGGAGTCACAGGGAGGTGCTGGGGGCTGGATGTGGCACGGGTGGGATCAGTGCTCAGGGAACTCTGCACCCTGCTGCTTGCTTATTCCTGGTACTTGTTTGTGAGGCTGTTGTGTCCCCACTGGTGGCTGTGTTGGCATTTTCAGCCCAGCTCATCTTCGTGCTCGCTGGCAGAATCCTTGTGGTGTTGCTTTCCCTCTTCCAGTTTGCCTTTGAGTGCTGTCCCTGCAGGCAGGTGAGCTGCTGGCTGCACCTGTGGGGCCCTTTGGCTGCATGAGCTCAGCCCTCAGGCTGTGGAAATGTTTGGGACTACCAGTGTAGGGGAGAGTTGCCAGTCCCTAAAGGATCAGCTTGATAGAGGAGGGTGATAACAAAGCCTGGAAGTTTTGGTTGTGGGAGATGTTGGCAGATCTGGAAGGGGCAGCACCAGCCTGTATCCCTTTGCACCCACCACACGTCATTGATCAGGGAGTGCAGGACAAGGGATGAGCAGATGGGTTGGGACAGGGGGGAGGATGGAGATCTGCAGCTCTCACCTTGGCTCAGTTCATGTAACCGTCTTAAAATGCCCAAATTTGTGGAGGGAGCAGAGGGTCTGGTGCAGCGTGAGGAGCTGAGTCTCCCTCCAAACCACCCCTGCCTGCCCCAGGATGATGCAGCAGTGGTCAGTCAGGCAGTGTTCCCATCTCCCAGAGAAGATTTGGGACTCTGGGTTTATTGGGAAGGAAACAGCAGAAAGGGGCAGCAGTATCCAGAGCAGCATCATCTCCACCTTGTGCTGGCACACAGCAGTTTTTCAGCTTCCTGGAGGAGAAGTTCTCACTGTCTGAGCAGGACTGGAACAAGGATTTAAGGATCTTGAGAGAGAAAATTACCTCATCTGTGCTTAATTGTTTTTAGATCATATTTTTGGAGGCAAGCACTGCTTTCTGGCACCCCAAGGACCTCTCCCTCCCCTCCTTCCTTGGCATATCACGAGGTGGCAGGGAAAGTGAGAGCTTCCAGCGAGGTGGAGGAGGCATCTCAGGGCTCTGCACTTTGCCAGGAGCAGGGTGGGAAGAGGGGAGGCTGTGGGCTCAGGGTGGCTTTGTTCTCCACCTGTGCCTGGAGCGTGGCCTCCTGGCCAAAGCCAAAGAGAGAGGAGGTGGGAGAGGAGGCTTCTCATCCCTGCACTGGGCTGCTGGAGAGAGGAGCTGCTGGAGGAGGGAAGGAGGAGCAGATGGAGGGGCTGGAAGAGCATTGGGTCACTGTGATGGGCCTTGGCCATAGGGACCCC
>NC_031792.1:4104151-4187825 GCF_001522545.3 Parus major | reverse complement strand
CAGGAGGAGCAGGAGGAACAGGAGGAGCAGGAGGAGCAGGAGGAGCAGGAGGAAAAGGAGGAACCAGGAGGAACAGGAGGAGCAGGAGGAGCAGGAGGAGCAGGAGGAGCAGGAGGAGCAGGAGGAACCAGGAGGAGCAGGAGGAGCAGGAGGAGCAGGAGGAAAAGGAGGAGCAGGAGGAGCAGGAGGATCAGGAGGAGCAGGAGGAAAAGGAGGAGCAGGAAGAGCAGGAGGAGCAGGAGGAGCAGGAGGAACAGGAGGAGCAGGAGGAGCAGGAGGAGCAGGAGGAAGAGGAGGAGCAGGAGGAACCAGGAGCAGCACAGTGCTTGGAAGCAGCTCAGGAAGGAGCACAACTGCCAACCCCTAAATAGCCCAGCACATCCAGAGCTGAAAGCACCTCTTTCCCAGGAGCTGCTGCTGCGCTTTATTTCATATATATATATAAATATATAAATATATATATAGGCTCAGGAGCTTTAAGAGGCAGGGAAGAATATAAAGTAACAGCTTGAAGCTTGCCGATCCCAGGGACAGGGAAGCGTGTCTGGGTGATAAGGAGAGATTGTGCCCAGGTGCTGTGAAGGGCGAAAGCACTTATTTCACTGTTGCCTCATGCGTTACCTGAGCCCCGTTGCTTTTCAAAAGCACTTAAATGCCCATATGATAGAGGGAATGCTTGGATTGCACACTGTCTGGCTCCATTATTATCCAAGGATCTCCAAGCTGATGCATTTCATAAAGAAAACTGGCGTGGAGGAGGAGAGAGGAAATATATCTTTTTAGTTCAGCCTGCTTAGAGTTCCTCAAGGTAACGTCTGCAGAGGGGACTGGTTGAGAAATTCAAGTCACGTCTGGTTTCTCATCACCCAGCCCTGGACACCTCTGTGTTTGTGCAGAACCACCACCACAGGAGCCTATTTCATGGTACCAGAGCCAAACACCAAATAACCACTTCATTTTATTCGTGCCCCATAGGTCTGAGCTACCAGCAGAGCTGAGATTTGGAGTTCAATAGACTAAACCCGTCCTCTGGGAAGTAATCTCCAGTTTAATTCAACTTGTGTAACTAAACTCTCAGGCCTTTTACTCAAGTTGTAATGCAGCTGAGAGCAAGAGCCAAGTTCTTGGTGTTCAGCCCAGACTGAATCTATTGCTTTTTTAAATGTAGATCATAAAAATCTGCTCACATTTAATTTATTATTATCGTAATATCATTATGGAACAGTAGTAAAATTGTTTAATATATCGGCTGTTTTTCACACCAGAGAGGGAGGATGGAACAGGAGCTGGGTACTGGCAAATCAGGGGTGTCCTGTGCTGCAGACAACACATCTGACCTTGGGCACGTCTCCTCTGTCACCCCCAAAAGTTGTGTGTTGAGGCTGGGTGGGTTATTTTGGCTTCTCCTGTAATCACTGGGTTCAAAGAGGTTCCAAAAAGAGGCAGAATGAGATGAGATGACTTGTCCCCAGGTGGGTACCTGCGTCTTCCCTGGCATCAGCAATAGACACAGGGAGAGAAGTCTGACACCACAGAATCATTAAGGCTGGAAAAAGATCAGTCCAACCATTCCTGTTGGACTGCCAGGTCCTCCACTAACCCATGTCTCCAAGTACCACATCTCCGTGGCTTTTAGATCCCTCCAGTGACTCCAGCACTGCCCTGGGCAGCCTGTGGCAGGGCTTGACCACCCTTTCAGTGAAGAAATATCCCCTAATATTCAATCTAAACCTTTCCTGGTGCAACTTGAGGCCATTTCCTCTTGTTGCCTTGGAGAAAAGGTGAATCCCCACCCAAAGGAGTCTGGAAGGACCCCAATAAGGAGACAGCTCACCCAGAGAAAGGGCACACTCCCTAAAGTGTCCAGGACAAGTGCCACAGATAAAACCATCCTTGCTGTTACCTCCCATTAGTCTGGGACATGGAGCCCATCAAGTCCCTTCCATTCCTTGAGGTCACCCCACGTGAGACGTCCCAGAAGCTGCCGGGCTCCCTCGCCGTGCCTTAGAAGTGAATTTGCATCCCAGGCACTGCACAAGTAATGAAGTGGCTCGGGGGAGAATATAAAGAGTGGATCTTAGGCTGAGTGTTTTTATGCAGGGACATTATGCTCTGGAGCCAGCATCCAGCAAAGCGTGGCGAAATCCCAATGGCTCCGTAATCCCAAAATTTCTCAGAGAGAAGCAGGGGTTTAGCTGGATGTGGGGGCTGCACGTTTCTGCTGTTTAGAGAAGGTCCTGATGCTTGTCTGAAGATGATTTGTGGCTATGGGAGGATTCAAACTTGGTTTGGGGACATGGGGGTGGGGGGGTTACAGGGCTGGCAGAAACCTTTGGGAGAAACAAGACTGATCCCAGTTAATGTTGACAGGGAAATAATCTCCTTCAGGATCAAAATAATTTCTAGGTTTGCACTGTGTTGTCTCCAGGGGGAACTCAGGTGCTTATTGAGGCTGAATATAGAGGATTTCTACCTTCAAAACATCCCTGGATAAGTGAAATGCTCAGCAGGAGTGAGGTGCACAAGTGAGGGAGGTGCAGCAGTGCGGCTGATGGGTACAGAAGGAAAAGTTGACAGAGGGGACAAATGGTCGGATGCTCAAGGTTTCTCTTTAAAGGTGTGTGTGTGTGTGTCAGAGCTGGCTTTCTCCAAAGATAAATTTTCCTCACTCCTTTGTGAAGCAGCACAAGCTTTCCCAGCACCATTTTGCATTCCTTTGTGTGACTGCAGGGATGTGAAGGTCTGCAAACAGAATGAGAGGTGATGGATTTGGGCAGGAAGTAACAACCCGCACCGCCCAAAAAAAGTGCGGACTCGGGGTGGAGGTTTGGGCTCAGCTCTGTTTGTCTGGGAGTTTGCAAAAGAATAAATTGGAATGGAGGAGTGAAAGGCTGGTACTGGGTGTCTCCCTGCACCTGGGAACTCTGTGGAGCTCTTGGGAAAATCTCTGGAGCCGCTGGTTTAGATGGATAGCGGTGCCCTGAGCACCGCAGGGAAAGTGCTGACCTTGTCCTCTTTGGACACTGAAAGCACTTGGTCTCTGAAAGTGCTGCTGACAGCAAAGCTAAAAATAGTGCCAGGAGGACCAGGAGGGCTGGCAGGGAGGGAGGGAGAGCGCCCAAGAGCAGCACACTGATGGGTCACCTCTCTGCCTCTCCGCAGGTGCTCCGTGGACAACCGGGTGACCCGAGTGGCCTGGCTGAACCGCAGCAGCATCCTCTATGCCGGCAATGACAAGTGGTGCTTGGACCCTCGGGTGGTGCTCCTGGCCAACACCAAAACCCAGTACAGCATCCAGATCCAGGATGTGGATGTGTATGATGAGGGCCCCTACACCTGCTCCGTGCAGACAGACAATCACCCCAAGACATCGCGTGTCCATCTCATCGTGCAAGGTAAGAAGAAGGGAGTTTGTAGAGGGGTTGGGCTTGGGGCTTTGCTTTCTGTTCTTTTTGGCCTGGTGTCTCCTCCTCCCGTTGCTCCTATGCTGAGCATGTTCAGCTTGGTGCAGAAGTAGAGCCTGATCCACAAACTTGGATCATCCCAAGCTGGGTAATGAATTTTACAGAGTCAGAGAACTTGCTGAGTTGGAAGGGACCCACAAGGATCACAGAGTCCAGCTCCTGGCCCAAGAGTCACACCATGTGTCCGAGGGTATTCTCCAAATGCTTCCTGAGCTCTGTCAGGGTTTATCCAACTTTGCTGATGTAATCCCAGGGCTCTGATACAGACAGCCACTGGCAAACCCGTGGTGCTGTTTGTTGTTGTTGTTTGATGTTTTTTGTTTTCCAAGCTGGAGGCAGTGCATGAAGTAAAACTTGTGCTGGGGGGAAAGAGAGAGCTGACAGATTTGTGTGCTTTGTGGGGGTGTGTGTATGCCTAGCAACAATATGTGTTTGTGTGTTGAAATTCCATACTTTTGGAGAAGGAGGAGGAGGAGAAGGACCAGCACAGGGTGCTGGAGCACTTTTGGTGGCTAAGTGGGTGCCTCCATGTGCTCTTCAGAAAGTGTGTGAGCACACACGACTTCTGGAGAGGGGACAGACAGGTGTGGCCACAGGTGATGGCCAAGCAGATGGACATTCATGGAAGATAACCCCTGGGCCCATGTGGCAGGACAAGAGCTGGACAAGGGGGAGCCTCGTGGAGGGACACACAGAGCCTGATGATCTCTTAGCCTGGGACAAGATTAATGGAAAATTCCTAATCCCTTGCTAGCAACTGGGGTTTTTTTTCCTGCAACTTCTTCTGTGATTTGGCTGGGAGCCCTCTTAACATGACACACCAGCTTGAGTATTGGAATCTCGTCTCGGGCTAATTTTCCAATGCTGATGGGTGTATTGATTTGGAAACAAGCTGGGTTAAAAAGGCATTGGTCTTGTACACAGAGTCGGGTTGAGCTAATCCGCCGTCGATATTCCAGGCCCGAGCACTATTGACAGCCTAATGAATAGAAGTGGGGAAAAAACCCAGACTCAGGGCCTTTATTTTTCCTCTTCCCTCCCTTTTCATTTTCCTTTTCCTCTTCAAGCAATCAAGCTGACTAACCAGAGCCGGACTTTCTCCATCTCCATTAAGCGCGGAGGGAAGCGGATGCATTGCCAGCTCCGGTTCTGGCTGTTTATCTTGCAATCTCTTATTACCTGCCTGAGTTTCTTAAGCCAAAGTCGATCACCAGCAAGTTCTGAAGTCGCTATCAGATGCTGGGGTGATGCAGGACAATTTCTATCTGTTCTCTTCTGATTCCCATTTCCTGACCTAAATTTCCTGTATCACCAGACATCCAGGCCCATCCCTCCCATGTCCTGCTGTATCATTAGGAAGAGATATTTGGGTACTGCAGGAAAAGGTCAGAGCTTAACTCCTTGCAGCAGTTAAGTACGGGATGATTCAGTGATGGGCTCAGTCCTGTAAATGTGCTGAAGCTCCTCATGCTGCCTGCAGAAATTCCAGCTCTGGAGAGCGAGCCCCCTAATTTGAAGAGCTGTTCTTTGGCTCACCCAGCCCTTTCTCAGAGCAGGACATGAAAGTGAATTACCATGTCCAATTAAAGGGAAACGTGCCTTAATGACCTCGATGAAAATTGGACTGGGGTGCCAGGATTAGTTCTCCTGCCTTGGAAATTGGACCCTATAAATATGTTTTCTCTAATAATCCTGCCCAGAACAGCATTCAGCTTGTGGGAATGCTTATTCACCCTCCTAGAAAAGCAGGGTGGCCCAGTACCAGATTTCAGGGATGTGCCAAGTTCAGCACACGGCCCTGGGACATTTTGCCCCTTCCTGATAGGGGCAGCCTGATAGGAAAGGAGAGGTGATGTGAGGAGGTGAGAAAGGAGGTGTCTCCTTTTTAACAGGTTTAGCCAGGAAGAGGGCAGTGTGCAGGTTGCTCTAAGCAGGTCCTGAGTTTCCTCTCTGCACCAGCAAAGGGCCTGGAGGCACAGCTCTGGAGGCAGGAGCTCTCCAGCCTCTCAGGATGCAATTAAATCATGCCCCGGGGCAGGCTGTGCTCTCCAAAGGGACTGGCAGCCGGAGGGGGCAAGGAGCTCTTCCCCTTCCAGCCAGGACTGCAGCAGCCTGCTGCTCCCCCAGGAAAGCAGGGTGAGTATCAGCCAGGCCCTGATGCTCTGAGCCCGTGCCTGCATCCCTGCTCCTCCCCAGGTTTAGGGAAAATCACTGGGAAACAGCCATGGATGGAGGGCATCCCTGGTTTTGGCCAAGGGCTGCTGGAGGGAAGCAGAGCTATGGGAGGCTGGAGAGCAAAAAGCAGGAGAGGGATAGGGGTGGGAGATTGATGTTCCTGCAGGGTATGAGGGATGATCCCCAAAGAGAGAATCAGGTAGAAACACCCAGATCTGATGATCCCCACACTGCAGCAAGGGGTGAGCTGCACATTTATTTCCAGGTTGGCTCTACTGGATGGCCGAGATCCCAAAATAGGTGGGGAGAAGGCACCTCAAGAGCTAATTTATCCTGTCCCCCCGCAACCAGGCAGAGACCTCGCTGCCAAGAACATGTGAAAGCTATTCTTGAAAATCTTTAACAAAGCAGGTTCTTCAGTCTCCCCAGACAATCTATTCTACTGCTTTGCTACCTTTTTAATTAGAAAATGTATAGCTAATATCTAACTTAAACCTTCTTTGTTGCAAATGAAGTGGAGTTTTTCTCAGCTTATTCCCAGTGGATGTGGGGAACAATTGATCAGTGTCCTCTGTAATAACCTTTTGCTTTTGGAAGGTTGTTATCCCGGTGCCCCTTAGCCGCCTTCTTTCTGAAACCATCCAAGCTCTGTTTTTCCCACCTTTCCTCATTGGCCAGGCTTTCAGAAACACTTGTCAGTCTTAAAATCCTGGTACAAAAGGGAAAAGGTGATTGCTGCTGATCCAGGAATAGCAGGTCGGTGCCTCTGTGCTAATGTGGGACAAATGAGCTCAGGAATGAGACAGCAGACCCTTGGCACCAAATGCACCAAAGTTCAGCCTGCTATTTTGGGGACTGCTCTAAATGGGGTCAGGCTGGTGGTGCCAAGCTGATGTCAGCCAACAACAGAGCTGCCAAAGGGACAGGGAGGTTCTCATTACCAGGATCTCTCCTGGAAAAATGCACCCAGATTACAGACAGAGCTAAAATGAGCAGCTCAGGGAGCATCCCTGTCACCTGCAGGGTCTGGAAGGTGCTCCCACTCCTTCAGTACATGTTCCTTCTTAGGAGGAGTTGCCATAAGACCAGACAAAGCACCAAAAACCAGCACTTGCCTGTGTTTGCAGGAATCTGCCTTGAACTTTGGGGAGAGTGAGATGTTTTTGTGAGTAAATCCCAAAGAAACAAAATCCAAGGAAGCCCCACTTTCAACAGGTAAATGTGAACTTGGAGTGGGGCAGAAACCCAGAGTGAGGAAGAAGATTTAGGTCTCACTGACCTCTGAGGAGAGATGATTTTCCTTCTTCTCCTCTCCTGTATCCCTCTCTGGCTTCCTAAGCAAATCCTACTTCTTACAGCAGCATCTCAGGCACAGCCTCCCCCTTCTCCCTGCTCCCTGCAGGACATTCCAGCTATTTAAGCCATTCTCCGGGTTCCTGGGTTTAAAGGAGAGGGGGGAGGTAGGAGGAGAAGGACGATATCTGAAAAGCTGTTATTTGTATTGATAATAAGCCGTCTCCAATGCGTGCCTGCAAAACACTCCCACTGCCTTGTAAGATGCATTAAGGGAACTTGGCCTTATCTCAGTGCTGGAAATGGACTTGGGGAAGGAGGCACGGAGCCTGCCAGAGTTTAATCTCACTTAGGCACACGAATTTGCATGATAGAAAATGGTGGAATTTTAGTGTTTAAAAAGAAAGAAAGAAGGTAAAAAAAAAAAAAAAGAAGAAAAGAAAAAGGCAAAACCAGGCAACTGGGGGATATTAACGCTTTCCCCGCTTCTTTATCAGTTTCCCTGGACCTATCTGGCTCTTGCTGTTGTCACTGGAGCAACTAATCACCCCTCCCCTTTTGTTTGGTGTAAATGAGTTTTCCCCACTCCTCCAGGAGCCCGGGTTAATCTTCAAATCCCACCTTTGTCTGGGAGTTAATTACATGCTCTGTGGAGTCGGGGGGCTGTGGACACAGGTGGCAGAGGTGGCAGTGCCGGTGGCACCTGTCCCCACGAGGGGAGCAGCCCTGCCAAGGTCTGTGCCAGCCAGATAAAGCCACCAGCTTTGTTTCAACCGCCACACTGCCCAATTAATTTTCCTTTGATGCCACAAGCCCCTTTCACTCATGGGACAGCAAGGAGAACTTTTTGTTATTTTGCTGCCTGGGTGCCTGGGAAATGCCTTTGCTGGGAGGAAGGCTCAGTCCCTGGAGTCATCATCACCTTAGCTGTGGGGCTGTGCCACCAGTGCCAGTGGTTCTGGGAGCAAGGAGGGACAAGGGATTTGCCCACCAGTGGCAGAGGATGTGCAGACATTGGTCACATTTGAAGCCGTGTGCTGGAGTTTCACACCGGGCAGTTTCACACATCCTGCTTCTGGCATGGATTTACTGGTGGGTCCACATATTTTCCCCCTGGGAGCAGCTATTCCTTCTAGAAGCAAAAGCAGGTTTAGATAATAACTCCTAAAAGGCATGGGGGAGCTGGGAGAGCCTCCCCAAAGCTGTGGAGGGGAGGAAAGCAGCAGCACAAAATGGAAATCCTCCCTCACTTCGCCTGAGCCCTCGGCTCCTTTGACTGATGTGTTCCTTCCCTGTCTCTCTTTTGTTGTTAATAACCATCCCTCTGTCAAAGCATCCTTGCCTTTTGTATCAGGGCTGTTGTGGAGGACTGAAGGTCTCCCACACTCTCTCACGCACTGGCCTAGTTTTTGGCTCTTTATCCTCGTTTTGCTCTGCCCTCAGGGAGCATCTCTGCAGGTCCCACATCCATTACTGCCCCTGCATCCCTCCTTCTCCCCCACACCCTCAGGTCCCAGCCCTGCCTTCTCTGGGATGTGAATGTCCGAGTTCCCCTGTGGAGTGGCCTCGTACCCAGCCAGGCTCCCTCCAGCCTCCCCAAAGTCACTTGACCTCTTTGCAAATCAGTTTAACATCTGTGAGGCAGAGATAATAATTGTCACCTACTTCACAGGGGGGTTGATGAGGATTAATTCATTAATGTCGACAGAGGTCTTTGAAGATGGAACGCGCTATCTGAGAGCTAAACGTTATTATTAATTAGCAATTATATCGTGGGGTGGGAGCAGGGAGGGAAAAGAGACTCCAGAGTCTGTATTATGGGAGAGTTTGCTCTGGACTCACATTCTGCCCTTGCTGCAGCTTCAGGCTGCCCCAGTTTTATGTCCATGCTGCTGCTGCATCCCACTGGGGATGTGTCCCACCATGCTGCTCCTACCTGGACCTTGTGGATGGGCCCGCTGGTATGAGGAGTGAGAAGGATGGGGAGGTGAACAGTGCTCAAGTGAGTTAACATTGTTAGGAGGGCAATCTGGAGGTTGGGATGAAGGGAAGGCGCAGAATCCCAGAGTGGTTTGGCTAGGAAGGGACTTTAAAGCCCCCCTAGTTCCATCCCCTGCCGTGGACAGGGACACCTTCCACTGTCCCAGGTTGTTCCAAGCCCTGTCCAGCCTGGCCTTGGACACTTCCAGGGATCCAGTGGCAGCCACAGCTTCTCTGGGTAACCTGTGCCAGGGCCCCACCACCCTCATTGTAAAAAGCTTCTTCCTAATATCTATTTCATGAACTTTTTTCAATTTCAAATCATTCCCTCAAGGCATCCTCTGGGCTTGCCTGGCACCCCAGTGATGAAGCGGGCCAGAGTCATGGGAGGATGTATCCTGTTCCCAAGGAGAAAGACTTGGCAAGAGAGTGGAGGAGAGGAGAAGGAAGATCCAGTGATTCACAGGACACACAGACCGGTTTCATTTCCTTCCTGTTTTTCTTCCTTGCGTACACCCAGGCTGTGGCTAATTCCTGTTTGTCTCCCCAGTGAAGTGCTAATGCTGCAGTCCTGTGTGTCACTGGGTTCCCTCAGGCAGCACTGACAGAGTTCTTTGTGGTCCCCTCTAGATGTTCTGTGCCTCAGTGCTGGGGGCATTCCCACCTCTGGCATCCCCTTGGCTCCACTGTTTCCATCCTCCCTAGCTCAGCCGTGTGCGCTTCTGTGGCAGCGAGGAGAGCTCAGTGGAACTCTCCCTGCTACTCCCTCAGAGCTGTGGAGGTCACCCTCGGATCACCCCTCTTCCAGAAAACAAGAGTGTGCTCCTCTTTGAGCCTTTCTGAGCACGCGAGCGCAGCAGCCCCATTCACCCAAGCTCTCCAAAGCCTTTCAGGGAGAGGTCACCCGCCTCACCCAGAGCCATTCAAGAGTGACTCCGCTAATCCCTTCTGCGGAGAGGCTGAATCCGGGAGGCCAGAGCACTGGAGCTGTGTGTGGCTCTCCAGATGTGCAGCATCCTTTCCCCCCGTGGATTTACCAGCCAGAGAGGTGCCACAGCAGCACCCAGGATGAGCGCCGGCCATGTCCCACTGCCGCGTGCGGTTCCTGGAGGAGCTTTGCGATAAAGCCAGTGGGGGTTTAATGAGGTCACTGCAGTTTAATGTTACTGCAGTAATCTCTTTTGTTTTACTACATTAAAATATTTGTGGTGGAAC
Source organism: Parus major (assembly GCF_001522545.3). Classification (NCBI taxonomy): domain Eukaryota; kingdom Metazoa; phylum Chordata; class Aves; order Passeriformes; family Paridae; genus Parus; species Parus major. The sequence goes on along the minus strand of NC_031792.1, from coordinate 4,177,698 downwards.
GGTTGGACCACTGTAATGTGATAGCGCTACCTTAATGTTATTGTTGCCATGGCAACACTAATGGCAGCTCAATAACATTATTGCAATTTAATCTTACGACAATAAAATTAAGGGTAGAACAGTGAGACCTCGGCTCTGTAATGTTACTACAGTAACAGCATTGTTATCGTAACCGCGGGAGCGGAGTCAGCCCGCTGTAGTGTAACATTGGTACCGCGCTTTGTTGTTACTACAGGAACACCACGGAAAATCACGGCAGGGGATGAATGGGAGGAGACGTCACCGGTGCGCTGGTGCTGCTGCTACCCTGGGGCTGTCAGCATGGGGAGGTCATGCTGTAATCCCATCACTTATTCATCTAATTCCTCAATTGTGGTGTTTTTATCGGGGTCTGTCCTTCTCTCCCTCCGTTGCTGGAGCTCTTTGGAGCAGGTCTGTTGTTTTAGTGGCAGTAACTCTGCAGGGAAGGATTTAAAGCACTGCCTCCATCTAGTTCCAGATCCTTCTGCCTGGCGCTTTATAGCATGTGGCTGTTATGGAGTGATAACGTTTTATATTTATATGTCATCTTTCAATGTGAAGGATCCCAGCACAAGCTACAAATTACTGCCGTGCTGCAGGGCCAGGCAGACAACCCGGCACACGCAGCGTGCCAGAGGAGGGGTTTCATCCAAGGGCACTGATTCCTCTGCAAGTGAGAGTCTCCTCTGCCTAGAGGATTCATCCAGAGTCCCCAGACGTTGTGAGGTGGGGCACAGATCTTTGTGCACCCTATTCCATGTGCCCCAGGTAGCACCTGCCATGGCTGGCATGGGTATGGACAAAATTCCTCCTTTCCCGGCTGGCAGCACTGTATCAGGGCTGGAGAGGCAGTGGGGGGACAAGGCACAGGTGACATCTCTGTGCCGTGCAGGGGCTCGCTGCAGTTTTCTCCAGCCTCCAGGGGAGGGAGGCAGAGCTGCTGATCTGTCCCGAGCATCGCAGAGCTTCCCTCATCCTGCCCAGGCCCAGCGCTCCCGGGGACGCACACTTGCCGTGCCCAGGGATGTGTGCTCTTGGCCGAGGGATGTGCCCAGGGGTGCATTCTTTCCGTGTCTGCTGATTCATGATTGTTTTGCCCGGGTATGAGCTCCTGCTGTGCTCAGGGATGTGCTCTTTGTGCAGAGAGATGTGGGTTTGTTGAGCACAGGGATGCAGATTTGCCACGGTCAGGGATGCACTCTTGTCCCCAGGGATGTCTTCTTGCTGTGCCCAGGGATGCAGAGTTGTCATGCCCAGGGATGCAGAGTTGTCATGCCCAGAGATGCCCTCCTGCCACGCTCAGGGCTGTAGGTTTGCTTTTCTCAGGGATGTGTGGCTTGTTTCCAGGGATTTGCCGTTCCCAGGGATGCTCTCAGGGATTCACATTTGCTGTGCCACACCTGCCAGCCACGCTTGGTGCCCCAATTGCCCACTTGCCCACCTGAACAATCAGCAGGCAGGAATTGTCCCTCTGCTTTGAGCCCTTATGCTGCCTCCCAGTTTCTCAGATCTCCATCCCCAGACAGCTTTTTGGCACCTGAATCTGGGGGTGTTGCTGCCTGCCCGCTTCCTCCAGCCCAGCCCCGATCTGGGCCCTCTCCGTGCAGCAGCTGCTCCGCTCCCCTCGTCCCTCAGCATTTGATCTCTCTCCATGAGTATTTGGATTCTGACCACTGCAGTAATTCCTTGTTTGTCCTTTAATAAAAGACCCGTGGGCTCCCCTTGACACCAGAGCTGGAATCACTGGGACCTGGGGTGTCCTGTGTGCCAACTCTTTGTGGCAATCTGGTTCCACATCCATCCTGCCAACCCCGCTCCTCCGGGGGTTACGTGTTTGAAAACACCAGCAGCAGCTCATCTCCCATTCACTGTTTTTCTCCATCATTTGCTTTATTAAATATTGATTTTCTGTTGCATTATTAAACCTTAAGTCCTGAGCATAAATTTAGAGTTGATACTTTAATCTGGCTCTTCTTTTTGGCCTTTAGAACTGATTTTTCTGGCCAGTCTCTCCGGAGGCGAGTCCAGAAGCAAAAACCTGTTGCAGAGGCTTGGGGAGTCAGAGGATGAAGCAAAGGGCTCTTCCCAAGAGATTTTTGTCTGTTTGGTGTAGTCTTTGCTATGAAGGTGGCATCCATAGGGATCCTGGCCTGCAATCCTGCACAGACCTTGAGTGAAAGGAGGCTGGGGAGGAATCAGCCAAGTTTTTTCAGGGAATTTTGTACATTCCTGGCTGCCGGAAGGATGTAGTCCTCTCTTTTTTTCTCTTTTTTTGCAGAGAGATTGCAATCTGGAATGGGAATTTAGCCTGGAGCCACTGCGTGGGCAGGGTGGCAGTGAGGCATCCAGCCCTCCACGTGCCTGGCTCTGCTCCCTAGGGTTTGCTGCCTTGCTCTGCCAAAATTGCCCTGCTTGGGAGCAGGACTGTGCCGAGGAAGGGAGCCACAGATGGCAATGCCTTGTCCTAAATTCATTCCCAGCTCCTGAGTGATGCTGCACAAATCTGGGCATTTTTTACCTCAGCAAAACCAGAAATGGCCTTGGCCAAAGCTGCAGGCAAAGCCAGAGGGATGTGGGTGGTATAAAGCCACCAACAAGCCCGGAGCAGTGCAAGTGGCCACCATCCCATCCTTGGTAGCCACGCTGGGTAGCTCTGATCCCCTCTCTGATCCCTGCTCTCCTCCCATTCCCTATCGGAGAGCTGCACGCTGCCAGCTGCTGCCAAACCCCACGCTGCCAGCAACCAGGTGTCTGAACATGCTTCCAGAGCCAAGAGAGCTCTGCAGCCAAAAGGGAGGAGGGGAAAGCAGTGTGGCAGCACCGGCAGGTTCGGGAGGATAAAAAAAAATAAAAAAAAAATTAAGAAAATTAGAGAAGAAAAAAGGCAGAGGGAGGTTTGCAAACGGCTTTTGGATCCAAACAGGGCATGGAACCTGTGCCTGGCAGCTGCTGTGCTGAGCAGTGATTTAAAAGCAGACTCCCAGCAGCAGGGAAAGAGGCAGAGGGGTAAGCAGATGTGAACACAATGCTGGAGATAAAGGAGAGGCCAAGGGAACAGCTGCCGAAACGCTGCCCAGGCCCGTCACCTCCGAGGGCTAGAGAACCTCCAGCAAATGTCCCCAGGCTTGAGGACAGGCTGGGAGGAGGTCACTGGGAGAATAAAGGGGGAAACTGGGCAGAAAATGTGGTTTTTTTCACATTGCTCTTGCCTGGGTTTTGAAGGAGAGGGGAAAGCTGGGAGGATGGAGCTGCACTGAAACATGGGGAGCGTTGTGATTTTGTTTTTCTTTCCATTCTGGTGATGCAATGGAGAAGAAAGAGATTTAGAAAGACAAGGAGAAGCAGGAAGTGGAAAACAAAAAGGCAAGGATCTTTGTGAAAGATGTGGAAATGTGATTCTTCAAACAATATTGAAATGTGGCCTTGAAATATTTCTGGTTTGGGTTTTCCACGCCTGCTGTGAGAGAGCAGTGAAACCCCTTTGTCCTGTCCCTCAGAAAGGAGGTGGATTTATTCCTTGGTCCATGAGTGCATCCCTGGAAGGGATCACCACGGCCCCACTGGGTGCAGGGGCCAGGGTGGGGAGGTGTTCTTGTTTTAGGTGGATCCATACCCTCATACAGAAGAAATCCTTCCCTGTGAGGGTGGTGAGGCTCTGGCACAGGTTCTCAGAGCATCTGTGGCTGCCCCTGGGTCCCTGGAAGTGTCCAAGGCCAGGCTGGATGGGGCTTGGGGCACCCTGGAATAGTGGGAGGTGTCCCTGCCCATGGCAGGGGTGGGACTGAGATGATCTTTAAGGTCCCTTTCAACCCAAACCGTTCTGGGATTCTGTGATTTTTCATTTCTGGCTTGCTTGTCCCACTAGTAGAGGTGCCCAAAAGATTTCAGCTCTCCTTTTTGGTAGCACCTTGTATCATTTCCTGGGTAGGGTTTGGGATGAGGCAGGAGAGGTCACACACCCCGTGCTGGTTCGCTGTCCTGTGTGAGATATGATGAACAGGTCTCAATCCACCCTCCTCTCTGCCCAAATCTCCTGCCCACTGGGCCCCCCCAGCCAGCAGAGTCTCCAGTGTGTGCCTGGGGCTCTCCTTGCCTGGCCCAGCATTGACACAAGGCATCAACAGAGATGTCTCCTCCATGGTTTGCCCTCCTTGTAATCCCTCCTCCTCACAGCCAGCCCGAGAGCTTCAGCCTTTGATCCTCCTCCTCTTTTGCAAACACTTCTCTCTGCTTGTGAAATTAAATCTCTCTCACAGTGATTTCCTTCCCTATCTTTTCTTTTTGGCCGAGTCTGTCTGAAATATTCTCTTTTTTTTGCTCCTTCAGCAGCAGGGCTATATAATTGATGGCCTCGCCAAGCTTTCTGTGCTGAACATTAAACCCTTCCTGCCTTGGCTCCGACCGGAGTTCATTACTTTCTGAAAAGCTCTGTTGTCTGTTTGTGCTCAGATGATTGTTGCTGTGGAGGGGAGGATGTTGTCGGCACAGAGAGAGGAGGAGGGGTTGGGTTTGGCCAGGGATGCTTTGTAATCAAATCCTGCTCCCTTTAGCAAATTTTTGAGTGGAAGGGGCCTCTTTTAGTAAAACTGAAATATGGTACCCTCCTGAAGCAGAAGCACAAAACTCAGGGTCTGAATTAGTGCAGCAAAAGGTCGTCTGGCTCTTGGGGCAGTGGGAAAACGCTGCTTTGCAATATACCCCTGCTCAGCACTGGGCAGGAGGGAGCAGGGGCTGCTCCCATCAGCACAGGCTGATTTCCTGGGGTAGGCATTTATTACCACACCACCTTTCTCAGTGAACCCACTGTGGTCATTCCTTCCAAGCATCTGCATCCCAGGAGCTGCCCTGGGAAAGATGAGCCCCATGCTGTGCTGGCAGGGTCCCTCCAGCACCGTGGTGTCCTTGTCCTGGAGCTGGGGGTCACTCTCTGTGTGTTTTTACATGATGTAAAACCTTCCTGCACATTTTGGCCTTTCCTGGCAAGACAAGGTGGTGCTTCAAGGCTGATTTCCTGGGATAGGCACACCACCTTTCTCAGTGAACCCACTGTGGTCATTCCTCCCAAGCATCTGCATCCCAGGAGCTGCCCTGGGAAGGATGAGCCCCATGCCGTGCACCAGCACCGTGGTGTCCTTGTCCTGGAGCTGGGGGTCACTCTCTGTGTGTTTTTACATGAGATGTAAATCCTTCCTGCACATTTTGGCCTTTCCTGGCAAGAAAAGGTGGTGCTTTCTGTGCTTTGCCCTAGCACTGATGACACTCCTGGCTCCCCATCTCCCTCCATGGGCTGTCCTCACTTAAAACACAGCAAGGCTGAGGTGATTACAAGGATTGGAGATGCAGTGACTCTTCCCTGCCAACAAGTAATTGATTTATTAAAGACATTACAATACATTCATGGTTGAGTGTAAGAGTTTCCTTTGAACTGGCTCAGAAATCCGAGGGGATTGTGCCTGTTTGCGAGGACCGCGGGCAGAATAAATCTGGGCTCCCCCATCGCCTCCCCCCTGTGCTGCCACAATTTCATTTCCCTTTGACTGGCGCGAGTAAATATCACAGCTCGACAACTCCAGTCCGGTGACTGGTGTGATCCAATTTAATAGCATTTAAAAATTCAAAGTGATTGTTAGCCAAATGGAAATGTAAGATTTCATACCCAGCCTGCCTTGGGGAGGAAAGGGAGAATTAGGGAGGGTGCGGGGGATGTAGACAAATGGACTAGATAAAAAATAATGGAAAGTAACTTAATTAAGAGGCTCGAGTCAAGTTAAAAACAGTAATGATTTTGAATCGGAGAACCACAGGTATTAAAAATGAAAGGGAAAGAGGAAAGAAAGAAAAGGAGAGTGCGGATAAAAAGCCTCCAAAATGATTAAATGGGAGGAAAAAGAGGCATAGGAAGAATGGGGTAAAAATAGTCCTTCCATGTAAAGCAGGAGCACATGGGGAATAGACGATGCTGGTGATGAGGCTGGGCATTAGGAAGACAAATAGGGAAATTAAGGATGCTCTGGCGGTGATAATTCCCTGTGGCTTTTCTGGCATTCTCGGAGGCACGAGTGTGGCCGAGAAGAAGACTCGAGGGCTTTGTTTAGGAGAAACAGGAAATGAAGGAGCAGTCCTAATGGGAAAGGAGAACAGCCCCCGCGTTCTCCAGGCGCATCGATATCCTTCCCTTGTGGGACCGTCGCTCCCTCCTTTTCCTTCGCTTTTAGCTCTCTCAAATGTTGCTTGGTTGGGTTGAAATTGGGGATTGGAATTTTAATTGCCCCTCTGTGTACAGGGATATACAGCTGTGCTCGGTGGCCTGATGACTGATTTTTAACCGTGGAGCTCTCGTTCCGTGCAGCCCCATGGAAATATCTGCCCTGGCAGCCACCCTCCCTCTCCCTGTGCCTCTTTGACATGGTTTCCCAAGCTCCACAGAGCATGAGAGGCAGGTGCTGCAGAGCGTTGATCCAAACAGGCCCATTTGATCTCTGGGTCTCATTTCTCCATCCGTGAAGTGGGAATAATAACGCTCCCTTATCTCCCAGGGTGATTTGATGATAGGGATAAACCACATAGGAAGGCTTGGGAAGGACAGTAAGCATCATCCCACAGACTCTGGATTGTTGGTATTTGCACTCCTGCTTGTTCCTGGCACCTTTGGGCAAGATTTGGGTTGGTCCCCTGGGCTTGGGCAGCTGGGAGTTTACCTAGAAATGTGTCTTGGGATAGGGTGAGGGACCAGAAATATTCCATGGGAGGGGTGAAGAAGGCTGTGGGGCTCTTGGAGCCCAAGAAGGAGAGCCTGAAAAAGCAGAGATATAAAGAAATTCCTAAAAGGAGTAAGGAATGGATCTTTGGCAAGGCAGAGCTGCCTCTGTTGGCGTGATGGATGAGTCACAAGAGATGTGTTCCCATGGGATAGGAGGAGTGGCAGCACATGGAGGCCATGGATCACCTCACCTGTGGTTCATTTTGGACTGCTGGACCTTGCTGACCTCCCACTTCACGAGCTTTGTTCTCCCAGACAGTCTGGCCATAAGTAGCAGCCTCCAGACCACCTAATCAGACAATAACAGGGCTGTGCTCTCTGCCTGACCCATTAATTTTTAACTGGAGTCAAAGGCAAAGATGGGAAGAAGCCCATGCAGGAGTAAAAGCCCTGTTTGGAGCATGAGGGGCACCTGGAAGAGCTGGAGCTCAGGAAGGATGGGAGGAAAGGGCTGTCTGGAGACAGGCAGCGCTGGCAATGCAGAGATTCAAATAGATAAATGAGGCAAAAAGGGCATGGATAGACTCAGAAGATCCAAATAAATTCAATCAAAACTTGGGGCTTTTGGGACACCACGGATCTCAGTGGTTTTTGAAGTGAAGGCACAGGGTCCAGAGATGCTTTTGGGGAAGCACAGCTCGTCCTCCTGCGAGGGTGGGTGAGCCACACGCTCTGCCTGGGCACAGGCTGGAGGCTCCCTGAATTAGCTGAGTGTCAGTGTGGAAGTGCAATCACAAACACTTTGTGCTCCAGCCCAGGGAGAGAGCACAAGAGCGAGAGCGCCGAGATAAGAACAAATATGCAAGAGCATAGTGTGTTTTTAATGGAAGGGAGATTTATTTCTCTCTGTGTCTTTTTAAGCCTCTAGATAGATCATAAAAAAACCCAGCCCAACCCACACACAACCTGTCTGCCTGAAATAGCCGAAATGTAATTTAAAGAGCATCATTTTAACTAATACTTCACTTCAGAGACACCTGCCCTATATTCATTGGAGATGCAGGCTGCATTAGAGCATCTGATTTATCTTTGGAAAGGATGTTTCAGCTCCTTTGTTCCTGTCAGGTCCCTTTTGAGGAGTAAAGTGGCACAGGGGTGGTTTGGCCAGCTCAGCCCTGGTTGTGATGCCCACTCTGCAGGGACAGAGAGCTGGAGGGGACAGGGAGAGACTCCCGGCTCTCCAGGAGCAGAGTGGGGAGCACGAGGGTGGGGCACGGCAGCTCTGGCTGGTTGGGGGAAGGGGAAATGGGGGTTTGTGTAGAATTTAGCAGTGCACTGATGGATCAGATGAGCAGTATTGTGGGTATCTGCTGTCCTTTGGAACGGGAGATTCCAGGTTGCCTGGGAAGGGCTGTTTGCAGGTACAGCCACTTGAGACACATGTCCTAAACTAGATCTGTGCATCTGTCCCCATGGAGAAATGCCCCCACCTCCAGTTCCTGTGGCCATAGGCTCTGGATATCTTATAATTTCATATGTTGTTGTCTTTTTAATGAGCCTGCAAGGATGAGAAATTCTTGTCATTACGTTGATGGAGAGATGAGACCAAACGAGACCGAGGGTTTTGCCAGGAGCACTCTGGCAGAGCCGGCATCCATCCATCCTTCTCTGCACTTATTGACCCGCAGCAAGGAGGCTTTTCTATCATTAAAAATAAAAGAAGTTCCACAAATCATGGTTTTCTCCCAGGGTGGAGGAAAGGATCCTCTGTTGGCCTGCATCCCCCAGGTCCCAGGCTGGTCCTAAGCTGGGGTCACCTATCGAGGATGAGGGAGTGAAGTGATGAGCATGAGGAAAGATGGGGAGAGGAGAGCTGCTGTGAAATCCCTCACTCGCCCTTTCTGATCTGAAGTTCACTTGTAATATTTTCCCTGGCTTGGGTTGCTAATGCGTTTTGTTCTCCAGAGTGTGCGTGGCCCGGCTTCCCGCGCAGCCTTTAATTAGTTTCTGGATGATGACATCTCCACCGAGAATCATCTCGTCGTGTCCCTCCGATCTCGGGGGGAGATAAAGGAATCTAATAAAGACATTCAGCATTTCGAGGTGATGGGTTTGACAAGCTTTGTATTAACCACGAGTCGTGTTCAAACTTTCTGGGGTGCTGTCGGCACGCTCCGGCTCGCCCCCACACACGGATTTTCCCAAGGGTCTGATGGAGACTCCAGGGTGGAAGGAGGGGAGCTGGAGACCCTGTGTCCCCTGAGCAGGGTGTGACAGAGTCACTGTCACTTTGATGGTCACCGTGGAGGCAGCTGTGAGAGAGGCTGTCGTGCCTTGAGGAGAGGTGTCAATAATGCTAGAAAAATGATGCAGGTGTCTTAAGGATTCGAGATCCTTCAATTTTCTGCCTTTCATGAGGCGTTGCTTGGCTTGCAGGGGGAATCCCAGGTGGCTCGGGGTGCAAAAACTGGAAACTAGATCCGTGCAGCGTGTGTGGAGTTGAAAATGAGATCTGTCTAGACAGGGAGCTGAACTGCCAAACACTCCTTGTTTGGCTGCATTTCTTCATGGATAATAATGGAAAAAACTTCGCTTTTATATCTTTCTTCTTGTTTTCTTTTCACTCAGCATCATTAGACTCATTTTAAAGGAGGCAGAGAAGTCTAGAGCAGTGCCACATCTTCCTTCAGTCATTGTAATATGAACACAGAATTCTCCCAAACCTGAGGGAAACATTCTGTCTCCTCTTAAAGCTGCTTATTAATAGCCATGCAAAGAAGCTCTGGTTTGATTCCCCACAGGTGTGGGGCTTGGTGTCAGGTGTTTTCTCCATTTTTTTGCTAGGAAAAATGATGCAGATCCCTTCAGAGTGTTGAAAGTGGAGGAGTGAATCTAGTGAGGCAGCACCCCAACTCCTTAGGGAGCTGCTCTTCACCCAGGCTTGTGACCTGGACCCATCCAGAAATCAGTGAAAAATCCTTGTGCTTGAGCTCTCCTCTTGTGCCACGTTTATTGTGGTGTATCCCTTGTTGACTGCAGCAGTAGTGCTGATTTATGCTGTCGTAAGTGGAATCAGATTGGGCTCCCTTTTGGCACTTAGCTATAAAGTTTGTCTGCAGAAACCCTGCTGTTTATGCGGTGAATTATACCCGCGTTCACAAATACTTTACTAATGAATGATTGGGAACGTCTTGTTTCCCCCTCCTCCTCTGAGTTATTATGATGCTGTGCTGTGTAACCTGCTGCAGAGACGGGTGTAAAAAATCTCGTGTCCTCCAAGCTCCCCTGCAACAGGAGCTGTTACCTGTTTGGGAAATCATTTAGACACATTTCGGTGCCGTATGACACATCTCATTACGCCTCGCTTTAGAACGAGCAATTGTCATTAGTTATTTATTAATTGCTTATTAAGGTCGTTATGTATGTCTTCTTTGTTTCCAGCCTGCTTTCTTCATGGCTTTGGCTGCTGCCAGGTTTGTGAAGGGGGGGATCAGTCCCTTGGCAAAGCTGTGCTGAACCTGGGAAGGGGGAGGTGGTGCCAACCCAGGGTGCAGGCAGCCCTGGGGAGCAGGACAGGCACCCACAAGGGGTTTGTGTACAAACCTCGGTGGCTGAGCAGGCTCTGAAGCTGTTTGCCCTTCTTCACACCTTTGGACAGGCTCAAAACAGCTCCTGGTATGATGGAAGGATGATATGAAGCAAGGATGATATGATGGAAGGATGATATGACAGAAAGACAAAGGCCTCTCTGCTTTTCTCTTAACTATAATTGTGTTAGAGCAGCACAAACTGATTTAAAAGGCCATTATAATACACCTGTATTTGAAGGCACAGGGCTCTCAATTTGCTCCCTGAAGGCAGAAAGCTTTGGAACACAAAAGAGTGTTGAGGAGGAGGCACCATGGAGGTGCCTGGCACTGTGGCAGCCAGCACTGCACCTTCTCCTGACCTGGCAGCTACAAAGTGCTCTGGTTACAACCTGGAGGAGTCCTGGAGCTGGATGTGGGGTCCCTGCCTTGGGCAGAGCCTCGGCTGACTGAGGGTGGGCTCAGTTTGATTCCACATTGCTGGAGCAGGGATAGGACACCCAGGATCCCCCTCACCCAGTCCCAGTGGCAGCACCTGTGGCAGCAAGCTGTGTAAAACACAGGGAAGTCTGAGTGTGACAGCAGTAAGAAGCTGTTATGAAAAGCAGGAGCAGTGTCAGGCTGATGCTCAGGAAGCTGCCAGTGCACATCACAGATCGCCTGCAGAACACAAGTCTGACTCTCCTTCTTTTTCTTTCTTTCAGACACTTTTATAGTTGTTCTTTGTTGTTTCCTTTGATTTGGAGCAGATGTTGCTCGTGCTGGAAGATGGAGGTTTGCATGTTTTATGAAGAGGAAGCAGGGCTGGGCTTACCAGGACAGCCACTCTCTCCCAGGCTGTGCTGGGCTGACACCCCTTGGCTGGGACAAGCAGCTGCTCTGCCTCCTCCCACAACAGGAGGGTTTGCTGCTCTGGAAGAGTCACAAGTACATTTCTGCTGGCCTTGGCTCCCAAAAGTGGGTAGAAGGGGGGTGGTTAAGGAAAAATAAATGCATTTGTGCCTTGAAAAAGGAATAGACCACTTGGTGAGGCTCGTTTGAAGTCCCTTTGTCAGTCTGAGGTGAGAGGCTGTTCAGATGCACCCTCCACTCAGCGTGGCTGAAGTTTGGGGTGCTGGGGTGTCAGGAGACAGAGGTGGGGACACAGGGTCAGGGAGAGGACAAGCCAGACAAGCAGCACAGTCAGTACATGCCAGGAGGGTGGGTGGGGAGGGGATGGTGATGGAGATGGAGGTGGCAGGGCCCGATGATGGAGGCAAAGCTGGTGATGTTTATGCAGTGTGGGATGAGCTATAAAAGGCAGCTGGAGGAATAATCAGGGAAAGCCTCAGTCCTGCAGTGGGTGCCATGGCAGAGGCAGCAGAGGAGGTGGCAGAAATGCCAGGGGAGCCCCGCCACATCCCCAGGATGTGAAGATCTGTGTGCAGCACTGCTGTGGAGTACAGTCATGGGATCTGTGAGCTGTGCACCTGTGCTGGCTCGGGAGCGGGTGTTTGGAGGTGAAAGCAGAGAGGGAATATCATCTGTGCCAGTGGCAGGAGGGCGTCTGTGCGCCAGGGAATAGATGTGTGTCGGCAAGCACATATGCTTGGATCCAGAAAGACATCTATCACCTGCCTCAACACCCTCAAACGTGGAGCTCACCATATGCTTTGGTTAAATATTTAAGCAAGCTGCTTTCTGTCCTGGGGACTCCTCGTGTGCACGCGGGAACCGCGTCAGGGAGAACTCGGGGCATCTGCAGGGGGCTGAGAGCACCCAAAAACCTTCCCCAGAGCCGTGGCAAGGATGGAGGGGGAAAAAAGAAGGAGCTGGATGAATAAAACACCAGCCTGCCTCTGGGGAAATCTGTGCAGTGTCACCGGAGCAGCTTGGCCAACACTGCCATGTTTAATCTCTTCCGAGCGAGAGAGATGCTGAGCACAAAAGGACTGCCCGCAAGGAGAGGGCTCCCGCCTGGGAAGCCTGCATTTACTTAGCTTTATTTATTTATTCATTCCCAAAGGGGCACATCTCCATCTGCTTTCGGCTGAGGAAATGTCTCCTCTGCCCTGCTGCTGCAGAAATGCCAAGTGCTGGTGAAAGTCCTTTAATGCAGAGGGAATGGAAGTGCTGGTGACTGTTAAATAATATTAAATATATACATGGATCATTTATTTATTAAGATTTCCCTCCCTAGTCTGGTTAAAGCCTTACAAAACACCTGTTTTGTCTCTAGAAAGGCATTTGGAATAGTTTGTGCGGTTAAATATTCAAATATTTAATTAGCATACAATAACCACCGTGTTAAATCCTACCACTGCATAGACAATTCCAGACTTAGTTAACAGCTTCAGTGACGTTTCTCTGGTTTGCTTCCCAGATGTTCTTGCCTCCTCTCATTCCAGATGGGGCACAATAAATTGCATCTCCCACAAATTGTCCTGAGCTTGCCAGAGTATGGTGAACTTTTCCCCTGTTGCATGAGCAGCTTGATCTGCTTTTTATAGAATTATGGAAAAGTTTGAATTTGAAGGGGCCTTTTAAGATGCTCTAGTTCCATCCCCTGATGTGTGCAGGGACTCCAACCTGGCCTTGAACACTTCCAGGGATGGGGCAGCCACAGCTTCTCTGGGCAACCTGTGCCAGGGCGTGCCCACACTCATTATAAAAAACTTCTTATACCTGTCCAAAATCAGCCCTCCTCAGGTTAAAGGCATTCTCCTTAGTCCTATCAATCAAACACAAGTTTGAGTTGTTTTAATTACGTTTTATAACCTGGTCAGTTGATTTTTGTCTCTTGCCTGGGTGGGTGCAAGTGGGTCTGTGCAGTCCCAGAGTAGCAGTGCAAAGTCTGACTTGTTTTTTTTTTAAAGCCTCTGCAAAACAAGCTGAATTGGGTCGATGTGGATTCAGCAGTTAAAAACATCAGAAAGGTTCCTTTGTGATGCAGCAAACAGCACATTAAAGATGATGGATACTGCTTTAGTTTTATTGGGACTTAGAGCTGGAAGCTCTTGCTGCTTCCCAGACAAAGGTGGGAATCACTGCACCTCTTCTTGGCTCTTCCCACCTCTGCAAAATGACAATGGTAATACCCCCTTGGCCTATTTTTGTTGTCCAGACCACATGCTCTGTGTTTTTAGAGCAGACATGGATTTCCTGGCTGGCAGTCCCAGCCTCACTGGGAGCACAGCAGGGCAATCATAACGATGTTGTAATTAATTGCACCTCCCCGATGGACCTGGCCATGGGCAGAGCATTCCCAGCTCTGAGTGGTCCCACAAGGGATGTGCTGTCCCCTTAGTGACACTGAAGAATATGAATATTTCTTTAGGTGTTGTCTTTGTGCCCTCCACTGTCCTGCCCCAGAGCCCCCTCTGTTTGGGAGCAGCTGATCCAGAGTTGTTCTCCAGTGCATGATTAGCAGATTAGCCATCATGCCCAGAGTAGCAAAAAAAATGAACTCCCAGAAGCCCTTCAAAACAGAGAATAATTCATTACCCACCTTGATTTCCACTTAAAATGTACTTTAACTACACTTCCAACTACAAACCCTAAATCACCATCATGTTCACAAAAAATCCATCATTTTTTATTTTATTGCACGGCACTGGCATGACATAATCCCTTCCAGAGCGTCTTGGAGTGCTTTACGGATCAATAAATTACTTACCTGCACAGCAGAGGCATTGCGTGCAAGGCCATTGCAGTCATTCCGGCTTGGAGCAGCCAGGGAAGGTGTGGGAGGTGGGGAGAGGTGGGGAAGGGAGGCTCAGGAGTGGGGTCTGAGGCAGGATTTGGGGTGTTGGGCTGCAGCCCCAAGTGGGGTGATGGATGGGGCTCTCCCAGCCCGGGTGATTTGTGACTCTCCTGCAAAGCGCTGCAGCGGGGTGCCAGTCCCTGCTGGGCTCCAGAGAAAGCCTGGAAACAAACCCAGGAAGGTGATGGTCTTTATTATATTCTGATAACAGCAGCTGATGGTTTTTCCTCACACATCCCCACCGTAGATCCCCCCCAGCCCTCCCCAGCAGCCACATCGTGTCCTCTGCTCATGCAGCAGCAGGAGCTGAGGGCTCTCTGCTTGCTCCTCATCCCCTCCCAGCCTCCTCCTCATCACCCCCATCCCGTACCTGTGTCCCCCCCTGGTGCCTGTATCTGACCCCTGAGTGCTCTGGGGGGCAGTTCCAATGCAGGGGGACAGATCCCCGCAGAATTTCCCTCCCTGTGCATGGTGCTCGACCTTAGAGGCTCCTCAGCAAACTCTCTCTTCATGCCCAGCTCCTTTCGGTGCTCCTGTGCTTCCAAGGGCCTGGCAGAGAGCCTGCACAGCTGCAGGAAAAGCTGCAGCAGTCTGCAGGGGGTGACTCGTGTTTTCTGAGGAAGATGCAGCTCTGCTGGGAACAGTTTGTCATGGCTGAGACAAGGAATGCTGGAAGTGGGGTAGGAAGAAGTGCTGTCTCACACCATAGAGGAGCTTCTCGAGCCTCCCTAAAATGACTGAATCCCCTCTGGCTAGAGTTTCTTCCCACTTCAGCTGTGTCTTCTCTGCCCCCTCTTTTCCCTGTTTGTTCCTGCCAAGTCAGATGAGACTGATGGGCTTCTGCATAGACTGTCAAAGCAGAGGGAGGATGGAAATTCAGCCTCCTTCACCCACAGTTTGAGATTTCATTTGAAGCAGAACCAGTTTCATTTTCCTTCTCCTCTTTGCATCATTGCAGTGTCTCCAAAAATCATCGAGATCTCTTCTGACATCTCCATCAACGAGGGTGGCAACGTCAGCCTCACCTGCATAGCCACGGGCAGGCCAGACCCAACAATCACCTGGAGACACATCTCACCCAAAGGTAAGGACCAAACATCACCAGAAATACTTTGGGAAGGGCACAGCACTGTTTGTGAGTGGCTGGGGAAGGGTCAGTGGCTCATTCTCTGGCCAGGAGAAAATGAAATGTATCAAAAAGATTTGACTCAGCACAGGACTTGGTGACTTTGGTGGAGGAACATCCACCCTGATGCTCTAGAAGAGGAGCTGATGGTTTTGGTCCTGTGGAGGACTGGCTGCAGGTGCCAGTCTTGGGATGTTGTGCTTGGAAATCTATAGAATCAGGGAATACTCTCCACTGGAAGGGACACACAAGGATCGTGGAGTTCCTGCATGGGGCACTCACATTGAACATTGATTGCGCTTTTCTGGCCATGTTTTGAACATTTTTCAGGCAATTCTTACAGGTTGCTTCAAAGGAGGATTGTAAATAGTGCAAATGAGCAGGAAAACACACAAAGCATTAATTGGTGGCCTTGTTAATTGGTTAGCAAACCCTCAGCAGAACTGTGTGGGTGTGACTGCTGGGAAGCAAATTCCCAGGCGTGCAGGACCGTATAATTCCAACCCCCTTTCCCAGCTGCTTTTTGGCATTTGCTTTGCATTTTGCTGCCCTGTTATCCCCAGGAGGCTGCGAGGGTGAGCCGGGGGTGAGATCCGCAGGCTCCGGGCGGGATGAGCCGTGCGGCCAAGCGGAAGCGCCTGCCTCTGATCCTCTGATCCTGTCTAAGCGCTTCAGTTCCACCTCAGAGTCGTGTTTCCCCTGAGGTTTTACCAACGTGGGCTGTTGTTGCAGACAGCAGCTTCAGGCTCTCCTCGGGGACACCGGGCCAG
The DNA here is from genome assembly GCF_001522545.3 of Parus major. Lineage (NCBI taxonomy): Eukaryota > Metazoa > Chordata > Aves > Passeriformes > Paridae > Parus > Parus major. The sequence continues at coordinate 4,161,752 of NC_031792.1, read as the reverse complement.
GCTGTCCGGCAGGAGCCGACACAGGGGCGGCAGTGACTGCAGTGGCGCCGGGGCTGCTCTCCCTGCTCAGCTCCTGACAGGGCCTGCGGTGTCTCACTGCAGCTCCATTGATTTTTTGCTGTTTGTCTGTGCTGGAGTGAATGGCTGGGCCAGATCCATCACTCTGCAAAGCCCAGAGCGAGCTGAGTCGGCGACATCTCAGCTCCTTCCCTGGACAGGAGCCTCTACAAACCGTTCTCCCAGAGCACATGTTGGCTTATCCACTGTGGGTGGTCTTGCTTCTGAGCTGGTGGCTTTGGTCAGGCTCTGTGCATGGATCCAAGCGCTCCTCCCCATCCCTGAGTGTCTCTCTATGGAATCAAAAGTTGCTGTCACTGTGTGTCACCACCAGGCAGCATTTATGGTCGAGGCAGTCCATGTGTTCCCACCTTGAAGCCTTTTCTTCCTACTCTTCCCCTTGTCTACCCTGACAACATGTTTTTGTTTTGCTCAGCCTCCTCAGCACCTGTTTTTCACAAGCATCTTGTTTTCCCACAGCCCCACTCTCCTTCCTACATCCCCTTCTGCTCCCCAGAACCCTCATCTCCCACATGTGCCCCTTTCTGCCTTCTCCCACATGCCATCCATCCTCTCCTAACCAGGCTCCCAGCTCCTGATGCCTCTGTCTTTCACAAGGGCTATTTTCTGTGTTTGCTGCCATCCAGCAGGTTTTTTTCCCCGGGGAATCTTTACATGCGCTTGAACCAGATGTTTCCATTTTACTTAGGACTTAGCTGCTATGGAAACTGAGGATGCACCAGGAGAGGAAGAGTGAGCTAATCAGAAATTACCTGTGGCGCTGTGTAATTTGCAGCAGCAGCTCTTTCCTGATTTTGGCCATGATTAGGCATTCTGCTTTCAAAACTCAAAGGGAACAAATGATCACAGAGATTTACCAGAGTCAGGTCTCCTGCTGATGGAGGGTGATGAGCCCAGAGGTGGCCCAGGACAACTTCCGTGGTTGCCCATCTCCGTGGGCAGCTCCTCTGTTTCTAGATCTGCCAAGCCACCAAGGGGAACCTCTACTTCTCCATTTTGCATTCACCACACACAGCAAAGATGAGGATCGGAAGCGTGAGGACTGAAATGAGAGCCAGAGAAAATGCATAGATGTTCTATAGCAGCTGCTGGGATGGTATCCCTTTTCCTAGCAGGATACATTCTAATTCAGAGTGCCAGGGGCAAGAAAAACCCAAAGTTTGCTGCTGTCCCCTCTTGGTTGTTGTTCTGCTGCTCATCCCATGGGATGCCTCGAGCGAGTTGCCTCCTGTTCCTTCTCACCATCCTCCTCCATCTCGCTTGAAGTGGTGGAGAAAAGGGACGAGGGAGAATTGTTTGAGAGGATTCTGGTGCATAATTTAAGGGTTTACACAGCATGTGGGGAGTGGCTCTGAGGGTGCTGCTTGGACAGGCTGTGCCAGCGCTGTGTGTGCCAGGCATGGCCACACGGGCAGCTGAAGGACTGGTCCCCACACTGACACTGGGGAGTGCTGCTCTGTGCAAAGGCACTTCACGGGTTTTATGATTTCCTTGGCACCTGTGAGCACACAGTGCACCTCTTGGTGGGAAATGGAGCAAATAAAGAGTGTTTTTTCAGCAGGGAGGGTGTGGGCAGGCCTTTCAGAGGATGTTCACCAGGAGCAGCCCAGCTCCCCAGTGACTGATCTCACTCAAGACCCTTTGCCAGCCCTCCAGGCTCCTGTGGATGCTTGGCTGTTCTCTCTGCTCCAATGAATTTGCATTCAGGTAAATTCTGCTGAATTATCCTGCCTGCAACTGTTGCCATGTTGTAGGAGCTGTTAAGCCCATTTTGGAAGCTCTGTTTGGTTTGGAGGCTGGAGGAGATCCTGCAGCTGGGATGAGGAGACCGTGTTCATGGTATAACTCAAGAGCTCAGTGAACCTGAGCAAGAGAGTTTTCTGCTTCTGATTATGTGAAACACAAGCATGCTGGCCCTGTTGGTGCCTCCATCTGTACTCAGACCTTAGTCCTACCTGTGCCCATCCTCATCCTCCAGCAACAGAATGAACAAAACCAGGCTGCTGGCTCTGGAGAAGTGTTTTGTGAGCCTGTGGCCAGTCCAAAGAAGGTGTGATACAGTCTGTCGTCTGTCCCTCTGCCTCACTTCTCTCTGTCTTATTTTATTTCTCCTCCCAGTAATGCTGTATTAACTCACAGCAGCTCCTGTTAAAGCAGCTGAACAGATTGAGGGGGAAAAAGAAGTGAAGCTGCTGGAGTCACAGCTTCTTCTGCCTCAGCAAAGGAGGCTTAACAGCTTTGAGGTTCTGTCCTGGGCTTGGATGCTCCAGCTGGCATCACAAGTACCAGTGGAGCTGCCAGGCACTGGGGCTTCAAAACAGCTCTCTGAAACTACTGTGAGGTGCCAAGACCTGGCATGGGATGGGAGGGGGCAGCTCCATCCCTTCTTGGCACCCCTGTGGGGCCCAGATACTTGGGATGGAAATTAAGAAAGGAATCTTGAGGGTGAAGGGAGGGAGCAAAAAAAGGCAAATAGGGAGTAATGATGTAGATAACATCATGTGGCTTAGATATAACACCTGACATAAAGGCAGCAGCATGTGCCCAGGGGAGGTGGAAGTTGCACAGACTTGGACTCAGAGTCTGAAAGGCAGCTCTGTGTGTACCCATAAACATCCATTTTGCACCCTTAGGTGCTGAACATGTCTGTGTTTCCAAGGCTTTGGCTGGATTACAGTCCCCAGCCTTGTGGTGCCAACACTGTCTGTAAACTGTGGCGAGGTCTTCTAGCTAATAGCCTGGTTTTGGTCACTCAGGTGTTTCCATAGCTACTGGGCTTTTTATTTATTTTTGGTGGGGGTAACTGATGTTGTCATGGCGATTGTCACACTGTCAGGCCAGTTTTCATCTCTCAGTGGAAGCAGGCTGGGATTTCTTGGCTGGGAAAAGCACAGCATCCCGGGCCACCAGGCTCAGGGGGACACCAAGGCACTGGCAGAGAGAGTGGCACCGTGTTGAGCTATCCAGGGGATGTTTATCAGCACTGCACATGCAAAACTAGTCATGCCTCCCATTAAGCTCAGGAAATGTGCCAAGGAATTGAAGTGAGGGATCTTCCAGGAGGGATGAAGGAAGGCTCAGCAGCCTCTGTCCCAGGATGAGCAGACACAGTTTAGCAGTAATGATGAAGAGTGGGCAGACAAGTGGGGTTATTGTGCCATGACAGGGCTAGGGGCACAAGGAAAGGGTGTGAAACTGGGTTTGTGCCCGTGGATTCCTCCACTGGATCACCCAGCACCGCTCTGCCACGCACAGACATCCTGAGCCAGAGGCTCCGTCCAAGTTGTCATCCTTAATGACCCTGATGGACTTTTCTGCCATGGTTTTATCTAATTGCTTTTTGATTTTTGCTGTACTATGATGGATTCTGGTGTGAGGCTTAAGACAGTGGCTGCCAGAGTAGGAAAGCATTATGGTTTGGCTGATGATGTATTTACTTGTAAGAGATCTGATCAAGAGGTTTCTGTGGCAGGAATCCCTCATTAATCTCAGGATTAAGCTGGGTGCTGAAAGCTGGATCCCATGTGGAGCCAGAGCTGTCATTTGGGGGGAAGGGGAGGGCTCAGTGCTACAAGGCAGAGACTGGGAAGCTGCTTGGAGGATCCTGATGTGGTCACATGCAGGATATCCCCCATGATCATCCCATTTAACCTCGGCAGCCTCCCTGGAAGAGGTACAGTGGCACTCCCTTGCCTCACAGAACTGTGGGAGGATAAACACATTCCAGACGTGAGGCACTCAGACTCAGCAGCAATCACAGCTTGTATATGCACTTAAGATAGATGAGACACGGTGGCCTGATGTGGCAGAGGTCTCATGAGATCATCTGTCTATACATCAGCAGCAAACCAGCAAAGGGACTCTGGGAGAAGTCTGGTATATTTGGATATATTGATTCACCCTGGCTCTTGGCAAGGCTTGAAACAAGAGGATGAACATCTGCAAAATATATCCAGCTTGAAGAGGTGCTCGAAGGGGACACATCCTCCCGTCTCAGAGGTTTGTCCATTAAGCACATTGCCTGCCATCTTCATGCTCCCTGGAGAGGAGGCAGAGGATATTTATAGATTGGACATCAGATCTGGAGCCCAGCTGGGAGGCACAGGGAGAAGGGGGATCCACTTGGGTGGGAAAATCTTTGCCTGCTTCTGTGTGCCTTGTTCCTGTCCTGATCAGCTGCACGTGCTGTGAGATTGCTCCCGTTAGCCCTCACATCATTAATGGAAGACCAGGGAGCCGTGTCCTCTGCTGGCCCTTTTAGCAGGGAAACACCTCTCAGAGAGAGCAGATGGTTCATGTAAGGCTCCTTCTGTCTTCATCCCGGGTCTTGTGTCTCTGCTCTGCCTCTTGCCTGCTTCGGAGATTTGATTTGTGCCAACACAAGCAGTGTGTCAAAGAAGGGAAGAGAGAGATCCTGCTGTGTGATGGAGCTCAGAGCCCAGCCTGAGCTGTCAGCTTGGATTGGGTTGGGTTGGGTTGGGTTGGGATGGGTTGGGATGGGATGGGTTAGGTTTGGATAGGTTTGGTTTGGATGGGTTGGGTTTGGATGGGTTGGGTTTGGATGGGTTGGGTTTGGATGGGTTGGGTTTGGATGGACTGGGTTTGGATGGGTTGGGTTTGGATGGGTTGGATTTGGATGGGTTGGGTTTGCATGGACTGGGTTTGCATGGACTGGGTTTGAATAGGTTTGGTTTGGATGGGCTGGGTTTGGATGGACTGGGTTTGGATGTGGATGGGTTTGGATGGACTGGGTTTGCATGGACTGGGTTTGGATGGACTGGGTTTGGATGGACTGGGTTTGGATGGGCTGGGTTTGGATGGACTGGGTTTGGATGGACTGGGTTTGGATGGACTGGGTTTGGATGTGGATGGGTTTGGATGGACTGGGTTTGGATGGGCTGGGTTTGGATGGACTGGGTTTGGATGGACTGGGTTTGGATGGACTGGGTTTGGATGGACTGGGTTTGGATGGACTGGGTTTGGATGGCCACCCTGCTGTACGTGCTGTCCCACCTCACTTTATTGCATGTGTCCCTCCTGTCTTTTGGTGTCTGGGTGACTCAGCAGAAGTTCAGCTGACCCACTTGATGGCCAAGCACCTTGTCCTCCTTCTGAGGCAGTTGCAGGCCTGGGCTCTGCTATATTAACTGGAGCATTTCAACTGGCTCCAATCCTGTCGGCAGCTCAACCATCCCCTTGTTTACTGTTGAAATAATTACTGCTTTGCCATAATATTAGCTCTGAGCCGTGACTCCATTACCATTATCACCGGAATATTACCCATTTATTATCTCCCAGCAACCCTGGAAGATGAACACTAGGCTTCAGAGACCAATTGTTTTACAACAGACAGGATCTTGGTGTGCATTGTTTAATGAGGTAAACTACATTATAGCCAGCATTAATTTGGCTGCGGTGCTCTCCACTAAATCATTGTTAACCTGTAAATCTGCCACCACTTTTGATACTCGTTTAATCAACGTGTGCTGGATGGAGCAGCCAGGCAAAGGGTCAGCAGTGGTCCAGCTCTGCTTGTATCATGTAGAAATAAATAGGGTGAAGTTGCCATGGAGAAGCAGGATTTTGGGATGGACACTGTTTTTTTGTGTGGTTGTGGTGAAGGAGGCAGCTGGCATTGCCATCAGAAGAGTGTGCACACATGTGACCACCAGCAAGATCCTGACAGGGATCAGGGGGAATATTTAGCATAAATAAATATTCCAGCAGCTTCTCCATCAACTCCCATGGGAGCAGGGTCTGGCCCAGCAGGAGACAGAATCTGGTGGAATTACGTCATGGGCTCCAGGTTGTTCTTTCTCCAAGGAATGACTAAAACTTGGTTGGCAAGCCATGCAGGGAGCTTCTTTTAGCATTTCCCTTCTGATGCACCCTAGTTCTTCCTGCTTCTTCAAAGCAATGGGAGATTATGTACTTTTATATGAATAAAAGTCATATTTTTGGTTCCCTGCATGGTGGAAATGAACTCTTGGAGCTGATTTTGTGTATTTGGCATAGCTACCTCTGAAATATGCATCATGGTACAAAAATAAAAAGACCCCTTCCAGCTACAAATGAGGCAATGTCTTTCCATTAATAAAAGGAGGGAAAAAACCTTCTTGGTTTCAAGACATTCCCTAAATACAGCTTGCAATGTCACACTTTCCCAGTTTGCCAGAGGCAGGGAGGGATCTGCTCCTCATCACGGTTTGGGGAAGCAGCTGCCTGCTGCCCTAATAGGGGGCAACACCAGGAAGGCCTGACTGCACCCCCAGGTTTTATCCTGTGTCTTATCCCCTGTGTTCCTGACCACCTTTCCCACAAAGGTGAGACCCACAGAGGAGCTGCAAGTGCCCTGATCCATGCTTGGCATGGCATCTCTGTGTGGGAAGAACGGGATATGTTAATGGCGTGGTGGGACAAAGAGGACAAAACCCAGCACACCAGCAATGTCAGCTTGTTGGATTTTCCATTTCTTCTTTACTGCTGAACACAACTCCCTGTTTCCCTGATAAATGCGTGGCTTTGTGTCGCTCCCTGTCTGGGACTCTCCTTTCATTCAGCTGGCCTGGGGAAGAGCAAGGGACGGGAGTGTCTGAGATTCCAGAGATCTCCACGCAAATTAAAACCTTTTATCAGTCCCTAATAGCTGTGCAAACTAATTATATTTGGGCCAAACTTTGCCAGCGACTCCCCTGAGGTATTATTATAAAAATCTGAGCTGTGGAAATGCGTCCCCATTCTGTCAACACCAGGTCGCTCCAGCTATAGAAAACTCTGCTCTGGCTTCTTTTAGCTCCCGTGATGTGCTTTGCATAAGCTGCTGCTGTTGTTTTCAGGAAGGAGAGAGGCTGGCTGGGCTGTGTCACACGTGGCCCAGGTCTGCTGAGCCAAGGACAGGGCAGTGTGCCAGGTAATTGTACTGAAATATTTATTTGCACAAGCCCTGCCGGCCTGGCTGGGTTTGTGGCCGTCAGCATGGCTTTGGGGCTGTGGGTGCACAAGTACTTCCATCCCTGGAGAAGTGGAATGTGGTGATGAGGGGTGGTAAGGATGCTGGAGAGGAGGGGATGCTCAAATGCAGCAGGCAGGAGATGGGAATGAGCAGCAGAAGGAGAAAGCACACCAGGCTCTATATGGACGGTTTTCCCAGTGCCAGTTCCTTGCTGGGTGGCTCCTTGTGGTGTTGGAGCCGATTTCCACCCAAATTTATTCTTTCTTTTTCCTGACATCACCATTTGCTCCATTCATTGCCTTATAACCTTGTTGCCAAGCTTGCACAGGGTAGACCACCAAAGATAACCCCCATGTTCACCCACCCCCACTGCCCATAGGTGGAGGCAGCACAGGGAAATGCTTTGAGCCAGACTTTCCAGTGGGAAGGTTTTTGTCCTGTGCCACCATTCCCCCACCATCCTTGCACTCTTCCTGGGGCGCAGATTGCCAGCTAATGGGGTGGAGCTACTCCAAGCACTCTCCATTAATGGAGCAGAATATAAACAGAATAAAGCCTTCATTTCCCGGGCTGTGATTTCATTATTAATATACTTTACAGTTCACAGGTTGTTCATTTGCTTCCATGTTTTCTCAGCTGGTGTAATCTGCCGCGCGGAGTGAGAAGAGTCATAAAATTTCCATTTCCAGTTGAATGTGCGTCCAATTCGCCGTGAAATGTTTCTCTCTGTCGTGAATATTAAGTGCTCAAGGAGTTGGTGGCCCCAGGATTAGGCAGGGCAGGTTGCCAGCCCCTCTCTCTGTCCCAGGGGTGTGGAGGAGAAATGGGTGTAGAGAAGGAAAGGTGACAAGGCAAAGTGGAGGGACTGAAGGAAGAACCTTGTGGCAGAGGGAGGAAAAGGGAAAAGAAGAGGAGATAAAGTGAGGATAGAGGGAAAGGAGGGAAACTGAGTGGCAAAGAAGCTTCAGGGAGGGATGTGGTGGGTGAAGAATGCTCTGACAGAACTGACCTACACTCACCTCCTTGTTTCCCTGTCCCATGACCTTGGCACTTGTCACAGAAAACGTTGCACCAGTGATTGCCCCAGTTTGTAAATCAGTTGTTGATGTCTGTGCTTGGTCGTTGCCATGGGCCTCAGGGCTGTGCCCTTCCCCTGGCCTGAATATGGGTAAAAAAAGATTCTCCTTGTCTCTGGTGAGGTTGAGAAGTGCTGCTGTGATTGTAAGGGCAAGGAGCTGGAACGTGCTGGTGATCTGGAGTGGCTCAGCTGCTCTGTATCGAGCTGGAAAAGAGCAGTGAGCAACCACGGAGCTGTATCGCCATTGCAGACACATAAAAAGGGCTTTTCACACGAATTTGGGGAGAAAAATATCATGTTCTGCTCATATTAAACAGCCAGCAGGAAATTTGTTGTATATTTAGAGTATTTAAAGGCTTGTAGCCAAGCAATGGCTTTCTGAGACAAGGAAGCAGAAATTTGGGTAGTTGGGGCAGGTGGTCACGCCCCAGGCTGGGAAGGTGGTGGGACCAGCAGTGCCACCGAGGGGTGCCCACAGCTGCAGCACCACTGGCAGTGGGCACATCTGGCAGCACATCTGGCACATTGCTGCAGCTGGAGGTGGTGAGGGATGTGTGCCCCTCCCTGGCCTTGCAGTAGCAGCACGGGATGTGGTGTCACTGCTGGGAAAGGGGACAAAAAGGCAAATCGTGGTGGCATGCCCAGGCTGTGGGGGTAGCTTGGGCACTGCCCCGAGCTGATGGCATCGTTTCCTTCCGACTCTTTGCTGAAATTACTTCAGCCACAGCATTCCTCACTGCAGGGGAAAAAAATGCCTCTTCCTTTCCCGTCTTCTCTCGGTCGAGTCAAGATAATAATAGTCTTTTTCTGATCCCCTGAACTTTCCCATCTGCTTGGTAAAACAATGGCAATTCTTTTTCCTCCTGGCCTCTCTCTCTGTCTTCCTCTCTTTTATTTTTATTCTCCTACGGTATAATTTAAAGCCAGAGCAATGCTGTAGCCTGTGGGTTTTTCCCCTTCCTGTGACACACTGCTGTTATTTAAAATGGCTTTTCCCTTGCAGAGCAATGCCTCTCGCTGCCCTCCCAGCTCCTGTAGCAGGGCCAGTACCTACACAGAGGCCTGAAGAAGGGATGATGGGCTCAAGAAAAGGGGCACAGCCCAGTCTTCAGTCCCCCAGTTTCATCCACCCAGCATCACACATTCCTGAAATTCCTGACACAACCACCCCATCCCCACTCCCCAGGCCCAGGGCATGCTCACCGGTCCCCCAGGGCCCCAAACCCATCTAAGTCATCACCCCTGCATTTCCCTGGCTTCTCTCAATAAGCCACAATATTGCAAGTGATCCTGCAGAAATGGAGACATCAGTGCCATAAAACACGAGGGACAGAGCAAGGCCACTGGGCTGGAAAATAGCGTGTCTGAAGAAATAAAGACGGGATAAAGATGATGGAGAGGCGACAGCGAGTCTCACCCTGCCATGATTCAGATGGCTCTGGGGGGTGAAGAGTGGTCAGGGGGTCCCAGGGGAAAAAGGGGGATGGAAAATATCCCCCATTTGCAGAAAGTCGTGTCAGCAGCAGAGTCTGGGATTGCCATGAGCTGCCTGCAGGGATATGCGTGGAGAAGGGAAAGTTTCCCAGATCCCCATGACTTCTTGCCAGCACTGGGGATGGATTTAGCCAGCACTTGATGCTTATTTTTTTCCTCTAATGCCATTATGCCACTTGCTTCCCATCTGAGGGATATTTCCCTAATGCGGCTGAAATACAGCTTAACCGAGGTTACAGCCATTTAACGCTTTGCATTGCAATTGCTTCTTAAGAGCTTGTCCTGTGGAGAAAGCCTTGGGGTTTAAATTTCCAGCCAGAGGGACCCTTCGGTCCTGGCTGCCAGCAGCTCTTTTTCACACAAATCCAGAGGAGAGCAGGGTGCCTGGAGTTTGGCAGGGGCTGGGAATGCTTTCTCCTGCGCAGCAATGCATGGAGGGGTTGGGAAGGGATGTGCTGGATCTCCCATGGAATTTTTTCGGGTTCTTTGCAAAGCGCCTGCAGATAACAGGCAGGAGCAACCTTGGTTCTTGCTCTCCTCACCAAGCCCTGTGCACCACAGCTTCTCCCAGAGCCAGCGAGGAGGCTGCCAGAAATGGGATGAGCTCCAGAGGAGCCAAGTTGCGACAGGATTTAATGGAGGAGCAGCGTTCCCACAAACAGGATGCGTGTTTGAGCGATTTTCTCCGGCAGCATCTGTCGCTCTCCAACATCTTGGTACCATTGCAACAAATTATTTAACCACTACCCACTGTACCCCATCTGTTAGGCAGCCCCTCCACGTGGATCAGGCCCTGCTTCCCACCTTTCCAGAGAAACTCACCGGCAAAGGCTGAGCGCCAAACAACAGGACAAATTAAATCAAAAGCACAGCTTCGGCACCCAGGGGGAAAATGCACATCAGCTTTGACTTATTGCATGGCGCACGCTTACAAGAGAGAAGCAGCGGCTTTTGTCACTGCAAGGGGCCATGAAAAATGAATTAGGGCCGCTGCTGGGAGAGGGCATGCAGGAGAATCTTTCATTCCAGAAACACTGTCCTCTCTCACCTTGGAAGCAGCTACGGGGAAAAAACCACAGGGAAGGAGGAGGAGGAAGGGGAGGAAGGAGAGGGGACTTTGTGTTGGGCACCTGATTGGATGCTCTGGGCTGTGGGAAGAGTGGTGCAGGAGCAGTGCTGATGCTCGGGCAGGAGCATGGAGCTGCTGAGAGATGCAGTCTCCTCGGGAAATCTCTGGAGAGGTCTTGTCTCTGTGGGAGCCTCAACACTGATTTTCATGTACCTTTTGCATTTGTTTTTGTGAGGAGGCAGAAAAGCTCTGTGGGAAGTGGCTCCATGCCAGCCACAGCCTCTGCCGGGCATCAGTCCCTCCCAGTGTCACCACAAGGGTCACCCTTGCCTTTCCAGGGCCAAGGAGGAAGGTATCCAGCTCATGCTGGTGGTAATGGGTGGTGCCATTAAGAGCAGCTGCCCTCTAAGGAGCCCTGCACCCATCTTTGCTGCAGATCTGGCACCTCTGCAGCTCTTTGTGAGCTGTAGCCATTGCTAATTGCTCTAACAGGGTGACACGTGCCCTCTGGACCTTTTCCTGGGGTCCGGTGTCCTTACCAGCACCCCAGGAGGAGGAAGGGGCTGGGAGAGGCTGAAGACAGTGGCTGCCACTTTGCTGAGCCTTGATCTGCCTCTGAGCTCTCCCTCTCACCGAAATAAAAGGGCTCATTCTTTATTCGACTCATTTACTCCTGAGTTAGAGCCTCGTTCAAGGGTGGTTGGTCCCTGAGTTGTTTTGTTTTGTTTCTTTAAATATTAATTTCCATAATCCATTTATTTCCCAAGGAACTACTTCTTGCAAACAAAAGGTTTAATGCTCCTCTTTTATTCCTGGTAACAAATAAGTTGTCTGAGACGTGCAAACATCCCGGCAGCAGCAAGCCGTGCGCCGTCTGACACCACAAACTGAGCTAAGGATGTGCAGGGATGGGGGAGCCACATCCCTCAGGGATCACAGGTGCCAAAGCAGCATCTCCCTGGAGATGCTAGCCCAGAGAGGGAGGGCAGCAAGCCTGGCCAGCACTGGGAAGCCCCCACAACCCGGGATTCCAATCTTTTGCATGGAGGCGTCTCTGACATGCCTTTTTGAGATGGAAGATTTGAGAGCCGAAGGCCGGGAAGCACAATAGAAGATAGACTGCTTGTACCTCATTGTCTGGAGAATAGATGGGCTGCAGGCTCCTGGAGAATAGGAGCTGCCACTCAGGTGGCTTTAATAGAACAGGCGGCAGATAGATTTCAATAAAAGAAATGAGTATAAATATTGTTAGCGGAGAATAGAGGGAAAGTGAAAAAGATCTTGTTTAACGAGTCACAGTGGGAAACTTTCAAGGACTTTTAAGCTAAAAACTCTTCACAATGGTGCTATAATGGATGGCTCAGGTGACTTGGCTACGCTGCATAGCATCGGTGGGGCGAGCAGAGTGGGCAGGTGTCCCTGGAACACCGTGGGGAAGGGCACAGCAGGGAGTTAGAGATTGGTTTGGGTTGTAAGGGACCTTGAAGAGCATCTCATTCCAACACCCTGCCATGGATAGGGTCACCTTCCACTAGAGCAGGCTGCTCAGGGCCCCAGTGCCTTGCTTTCACTGTCTCTGGAGTTAATGCCAATATTTGATTTTATGTGACTGGGAGATGTGGTGGCATCTGGAAGGTCTCTGCAGGTCAGCTGTCCCAGTGATCAGTGAGATGTGTGGCATGTGCCCACCAAATAGTTAAATGTCAGAGTTGTTGTATGAGATCTGAGCCCCAAGGGTGATCTCAGGGATGCACTGAGCAAATGGAGCCACAAATGTGGGTCCTGCCTCAGTTCTAGGTTTGCATTCAGCATGAAGTTGAAGAATGTCTTTCCTGCTTTTGTGGCAGCTCCGTGTTGGAATGTGTCTGTCAATGTCCCCAAGTCCTGACCCTGTGGTCACGGGCAGTCAGAAACAGGACCTTCAGAAACAGTCACCTGTGCTCATGTCAGCACAAAATCCAGCCTGGGGGGGTCCTCCATCGTATCTTGGAGCAAAACTCAAGGCACCCTCAGCTCACCTATGCCCCAAAAAGTTGGAAGGGGATGAAAAGCCACAGCACTGCCACAGGCAAGGAGAGAGAGGCTCTCACCGCCCCAGGGAGGAGGGGACACTGATATCAGTGGAGTAAAAGGACTTTATGTCGAGGATTTTATGGCCACCCCTCTCCTTCAAAGCCTGTGCTGCCATGCACAAGGAGCAAAATTGGCTGTCAGAGTTCCCCAAATCCAATAATAAAGGGTCCAAGTAGGAAAACATGATGCTTTCCCTCTGTTTGGTGACACCAGCTGGTGATGGTCACCACCCCTGGGGCGTGAGGATGAGGAGGGACCCCAGACTGCAGCAGTGGAATGAGCTCCTGCCAAGCTCCCACATCCCTGAGCACTGCACAGTGCACCATCCCCTGGGGCTTCACACAACATCAGGCCATGGAAACACGCTAATTAACATGGAAAAGCATGTCAGAGGAGAGATTTCCTTCCTTGTCATTGGCAAACTTCAAAAACAGAGTGGCTTGGCCCCGTGTAAGCACGACACAGACTCTGATACGCTGTGTGCCCGTTTCTGGGGTGACAGTCCCGCTTCTGAAGGCTTGTGAACATGAGGAACAGGAGGTTTGTACCCCATACCCCACGTAGGTGTGCTTCCTAAAGGGATGGCTCAGCTAAGGGGGGAATCACTGGTAGAAATGGACTGGAGCCTGTGGTTCAGGGATGCAATATTCACAAGAGGAGGAGAGGAGTTTGTCTGGGTCGATAGGGTAATCTTAAAAAAAATCTTTTTTTGAATGATTGAGCTGGATGATTTCCAGCAGGTTAATTACCCCTAATCTTTGTTCACTGGAGCGTGGCAGCTTTAAGCTGGCACAGGGGGAGCTGAAAAGAGGGGGTGCACAGAGGAGAAGCTGCCCTAGCTGAGGTCATTCACCTGATCAAACAAAAATGGGGAAGGGAATTTCAGAAATGCCTGAACTTTGTTCCTTATGTGTTAACTGAGCCATCAGGAGAGGCTAATAGTGGTTAATAAGAGGTGAAGCAGGTGCATCTCCCAGTTTGGCTGGGGCATGTTCCAGAGGCAGCCTTAGCTCTTGTTTACCCACCTACCTGGGGCTGTGTTGTGCCTCCTTTGAGAGAGATTTGGGGTGATTTGGGGTGGTTCCTTTCCCCACCTGCTTCCCCATCTGCTCTGATTCTACTGAATCTCCCATCCTGCACTTTTTTCCTCGCTGCTGCATGAAGGAGAGGTGAAGTGGGTCTCGGGTGCCAGCAATTCTCTTATTACCTTTGTGTGTTTTATTTATTTACCATAAACTGTTATAGGATGGCCATCAGCATCACATCGGGGTGACGTTTGAAATATATGGCTCTCGGGTTTAGTGCGTCACTCGGAGCCGGGAGTCTGCGAGATGTTAATTTTTATTGCCAGGAGTAGCCATAAATTGATAGTTGAGAATTGCTGTAGGGACTGTAATTAACTAGTTACTATTTCACCTCCAAAAGGAGCAATGTTTCACGCTCTTACTTTTACTTATCTGGAATCAGCTGCTGTCAACATCCGCTGAAGCCCGTATAAAGATTTATAGACCTTGGAGGTAAATATTGACTAATGGGCAGCTTGGCTTAATGTTCACCTTGAAGGACAATAAATTGTGCTATTGATTGAAGTGAGATGTCAATATCTGCATTGTTGTAAACATTTTAATAAAATTATCTCCATAAAATATTCTCTTTCTTTGGTTGATCCTGGCCAGTGGGATCAGTGCCTGGAAAATGCAGCAGCACGGTGGAGAGGGCAGGGCATTGCTTTGGGATCACTGGTGGGACTTTGAGCAGCCAGAGACTGAACCTGTTGTGGGACCACTGTTGAGGTTGTGCCTTTGGGCTTTAGAGGTGAAAATCTTGCAGCTCTGAGTGGCTGGGCTGGCTCAGCTTGATCTGAGGTGCAGGGAGTTCCTATGGACACAGGAAAGAGCTCCCAAGGAAGCTTTTTCAGTGGCATCATGGGCAGCCTTCAGCCAGGGAAAGCTGTGAGCAGTGTCCTAGAGACCTGAACATGGCTGCAACAGTGAGCCAGGGGACAGTGGCGTGTAATTAATTTGGGAACATGTGTTCACTTTCTGGTGAGTTATTATCTTGTCAGAAGCTCAATGGAAGCAAATGGGGAGGAGGAGTCAGAAGGGAGATGAGTTGGAATGGGAAAACGAGGAGAAGCAAGGGAAGGAGAAAGGCATGGAGGGAGGAATACGAATGCAGGAGGCATCTGCCCACAGCTCATCACATCCATGCTGTGTGGGACCCCAAGCACAGCCTGGCCATCTGTTGGGTTTGCCTTGGTGCTCTGTGCCACGCCAGGACCTCGCCTCTGTGACTCCTCCACTGCCATGATGGTCAAACTTCCCTTTCCCTGAGGCTTCTAACAGAGATCTGAGGAGCAAGTCCTAAATAGTGCATGCTGCTCTGTGTGCAGCCTCCTGCTCACTGAGCACAAGGATTCAGGCTCTGCTTTTCCATCTCCCCAGCTCACTCTGGGTTAGTTCATCATCCTTGGCTGATGAGCCAGGATTATGCTTGTGCGTCGTCCATGGCCATTCCATTTCTGGCCTGTGTGATATTATTAGTATTAATAATAATAATGATGGGTGCTGGCTGTGCTGGTTTTCTAGCTCCTGAGGAGATGAGAGAGCTCTCCATTAATTCCTGCAATATTTCAGCTCCTAATTGTGCTCAAGCAGAGACAGCCTTGAAAGTTCCCACCATCAGTTCAGGCAGAAAAAGACTGGTATGTCTGGCAGAGCTCCTGGAGCAGCAGGGCTCTGGTCAAGCCTTGCCCTGAGCACTCCCAAGTTCCAGGTGCTTCCAGGATGTGATCCCACAGAATGAAGCAGATTTATGGATCCGGTTTTCCTGCAAAGCCCCTTGTATAGGACAGGACAGGGGAATGTTGTCTCAATCACCTGATGTCACCTGCTTCACCAGTGGGCAGGGACTCTTTATGTCACCTAAATATTTGAGATGCTGCAGCTGGCACTGAGGAGGCATCCCTGGGCCAGAGCCTGCTGGGGGGAGGGTGTTCCTAATGCTGTTGTCATCTGAACATGACTTACATCAGGTTGTGCACAGGACAGAGACAGGAGTCAGCTCCAGCTCAGAGCATCCTGTCTCAGTCCTGGGCAGGCTCTGTTTGGCTGTAGCCAAATTCCCGGGATGCCAGACCCTGAGTCCCTGAACTTTGAGTTCTGCCTCTCCATGCACATATCTCAGACTTCAGAGCTACCCAGACACAGAGGAAACCTTCAATTTCCTGAGCTTTTACAGGTGGAAATCTGACCCTTGCAGTTACTTTAATAAAGTCTTTTGCTGGGGAACAAAATGCACTCGAGCTGCTTTGCTCCCTGATCAAACCAGGCACACAAATTATGTCTTGACTCTGGCAAGAGCCAATTCTTGCCGCTCCAGAACTTGGGAAAGGGCCTTTGGTGAGTTGGGAAGCAGTGTTATCTGAGCCTTTGCACAGCCCAGAGTCAGATTCGTGCACGGAGCATCTGAGGGCCACCAGCTGTGTCGTTACTTTATCAGCAGGCAGCGCTGTGCTACAGAGAAGCCAATTCTAGGTCAGCCACAAAAAGGAATTTTTTTCCCCCCCTTCTCCTATTTTTTTTTTTGCAGTGCCGCAGGGCCGCTGGATGTAACGCTGTAATTTGTGTGTCTCTAAAGGATATTGATTTTGGGGTAACGCCTTCATATCTCACCCTTCAGTTGCACTAAGTACTGATGAGCTCAGCGGTTTGCACCACCAGCCACTCGGGTGGGAATTTCAGCACAGGGCTGAGGACGCTGTTGGATGTCAGCAATTCATCAACAGGAAAACTCACTTCACTCCTTTCCAAAGCTCACGGAGCTGCCTTCCCAGTTAGGTCGGCCTGGGAAGGTGGGATGGACACATGAATGCGTGGGGTCCTCAGTTCAGGGAGCAGTGGACATGCAAAGTCCCAGGAGTGCTGTGTGGAGGTGGCAGCTGCGAGGAGAGAGAGCCAAGGTGGGATTTCATCACGGCTGAGCATATTTGCACTAGTTTGAGTTGACAGTAGTGGCACCTGGGATTGCAGCAGCAGGATCCTGGCACATGCCTGGAGTTCTCACTGTGTCGAGCTGTTCCAGGGCATTACAGGAGCACCATCGGTGCTGGCTCGGGTCTCCCCATGGTGGGTGGTGGAGTCTGACCACACCACTCCTGTAGCGTGGGAAGAGATGCCATAAAAGCCTCAGCCGGCGGGATGCAGGCGCTGTGTGCCCCGCTGGGAGCCTCCCACCTGTGGATTTTGCATGCATTTGTTAGGAGCAGGATGCACACGGTTGGCTGGTCAAGCGCAGCGAGTTGTGGCCCATCAGGTCACGCCAGCACAGACAGCGATATCCGGGCGGGAGCGAGGGCTGGCCGAGCTCACGGCATCCCCCTGGGGACCAGGGACCTGTGCTTGGCCTCTCTGCCATTGGCACTCACTCCCAGAAACAGCTGTCCAGAGCTAATTTATTTCCTAATGCTGCAGCAATGTTAATTTATAAATTACACTGGTAATTCGAGCTATTATTAATTTCAGATGGTGTAGGGCAAGCCTAATTAAAATATGACACCAATTGCCACACATATGTACCAAGGACTACCGTTTAAAATTTATAGGAATATTAAGTGTGACACAGGGCTCAGAGATGCTCTGTGCAGTAATTACAGCATCCTGGCTGCAGGAGATCCAGTGGGGAGATGTAAACAACAGGAAAGGGAGAAGTTGTCCCTGTTTTGCGGCCTGCAAAAAGTAATTTTTGCCGCTTGTTTGGGGGAAGAACCAGGGGAGTCTTGTGCCCCAGCCAGCCAAGCACTGTGTGTTTCCAGGACTGTGTCAAAATAGAGAGAGCTCCTGAAAGGAATGGGGGCTGAAAGATTCCAGAGTGAAGGAAATGCCACTGATTGCATCTTTCTGGCTTTGAGTGTAACAAGAAGCTGCACTGCAACCTTGATGGGGAAGAGGGGGACAAGTGCAGACCCCCAGAAATGAGCCTGAGTGCCACAGGGATGAGGTGTTTCAGCTAAAGGGAGGTGTTGGCACCACCACTAATGGGAATAGACTTGCTGTGAATTAATTGAAGCTGAAGAATCAGAGGAAGGTGCTAATGTGAGCTGGGTGAGCCTGGAGGTACCTCCCAGCTGGGGGGATGTGCAGAGGTGAGCTCAGGTCATTTTGCAGGGTGCACTTTGCCCACTTTGCGCACCCTGAGCACCTCTGGGACATTATCCCCACCAGGCGATGCTCTCAGTGAGGCCAGAGCTGCTGGAGCACTCCAGTGTTTGCAGAAACCTTTCTGGCAAGGATTTTCTTGGAATGGAGAGTCACAGGCGCACGGGCAGTGTGGGCTGGGACCTGCTGGCTGCGTGTCCTACTGCAGGGTGACATGCTCAGAGATGGTGACCAGCCAGCGGGCACAGGGTTGTTGTGCCTCCCCATCACTCAGGGCCCTCTGTCTGTGCCTCTGCAGCCGTGGGCTTCATCAGTGAGGATGAGTACCTGGAGATCACGGGAATCACGCGGGAGCAGTCGGGAGAGTACGAGTGCAGCGCCTCCAACGATGTCTCAGCACCCGTCGTCCAGCGAGTCAAAGTCACCGTCAACTGTGAGTCCCTGGGGGTCACTGGGGACAGGGGTGGGGCTGGACAGGGGCACCAGGCTGCCCCACAAGGGAGTGGCACTTGGAAGTGAGGCACACAGAGCGAGACAGGCGGCAGCAGTTTTTTTGAGCAGGTGGTGTTTTGCCCTATTTTCCCCTTCTTTTCGAGCTCCATTTTTTTCCACCACCTCCTCCTCAGCTGTCTCCATCAACCTGGGTTTTCTGCCCGTGGAGAGATGCTGTGCTGATAACCTCTGAGGAGAGGAGAGAAGTGAGCAGTAAATAGAACTTTTTTTTTTTTTTTTCTGTTAGAAAAAATGAGACAGAGGAAGAAAGCAACGTATTTCATATTTAGACATACATGAAGACCCTCCTAAACCCCTCTCTGGCCACTCCATTAGCTGGACATGTAACAACCATGAGTTGAGGATCTCTTGTTTTTGGAAGAGAACCCCCATGAGCCTGAAAACCTCTGGACAGCAGCACCAGCGTGGCAGGAGCTGAGCATGGGCTGAGAGATGATTTTGGCTCCTACCCTTGAGCAGGGAGAGAAAGGAGATCTTGAGCAGCAAGGGGAGAGGATGGGAGTCCCAAAGGCTGCTGGGGGCTCACCCAGCTTTCCCCTGTTCCCACAGACCCACCGTACATCTCGGACGCCAAGAGCACCGGGGTGCCGGTGGGGCAGAAGGGCATCCTGCTGTGCGAAGCCTCCGCTGTCCCCTCCGCCGACTTCCAGTGGTACAAAGATGACAAGAGGTAAGAGCCTGGGGGGGACACACCGACCCCAAGGGGGCTGCTCCCAGTGCCAGCAGCTTCGCCTCATAACCCTTGGCACAGTTTGGATACTGAGGCAGGTCCCCCTGACAGCCTCAGGTTGTGCTTGTCTGGGGCAAATCCAGGCATTCCATCAGGCAGCCAGCATCCACAGCTGGAACTGCCACCAGCCAGGATCTACTAAAGGCTTCATATTTAACTCAGCAAATTTTTGGAAGGGGATTTTCCCAGGAAACTCTTTCACTCCCCACTGGGGCAGGATCTTTGCTGCCCGTGCCTCTGTTTGAAGGTGTTGTGGTAAATCCCTGCTTGGGTGAGCATAATGTCCAAAATGGATATTGGCAGCACAAATCCAGGCACTTAAGAGTTGGTGAAACCTCTGTCATTTCTTTAAATGCTTTGGCCAGAAGGCAGCTCTTGGAAAAGCAAAAGAAATGTGGTGTCAGTCAAGAGACAGGGTTTGCTATGCCCCAGAGACAGCCTGCCCTGTTTTGGGGTGGAAAAGGACCTTTTAGGTCAACCAGAAACTTCTGTGTCCTGCCAAAGCAATAGGACAGGGACATGGCTGGGGAATGAGGAGGGGAGCAGCACAGCCCAGGGTAGGTTCCACTCTGGAGAAACTGCCTCTTTCTGAGCCCAGGCAAAGTGGTTTTAACCAATTTTTGTGTTGGTTATCCCACAAGATCCCCACATGGCCCCCCCAGAGGGGCCATGGTGCAGCCAAACACAGGACAAGTCACACCAGTCACTGATAATGAGGGATGTTTTGGCCTAAAAAGGTGCTCCAGAAGCTGGAGGGGAGTCTGGTTCTGCCTGCCTCACCCAGTTTGAGAGGAAAGGAGCAGCAGAGTGTACAAAGCTGCAGATGTTTGTGTGGCAGATGAAAGGCTCCGCTCAGAACTAGGTCAGATCACGAGGGCCTGCAGAGCAGCGGCAGGAGCGGGCTCAGCCTGCCTGATCAGCACCCAGCGTGGATCACAATGGGAATCTGCACTTCCCGTGAGGAATTAGCAAGTATGAGCTAAGCAGGATGGGGACACCAGTACAGGGATGTCCAAGCACTTGGTTAACACTTCAGCATTTGTGCTGGCTGAGCTGCCTATTGCACCACTCCTCGGGGACACACAGGGATGAGAGAAGAGGAAGGTGACAGAAGGCAGAACAGAGGCCTGAGGACAGGCTCTTCTGTAGGGTGGGAATGAGCCTTTCCCAGATTCCCTCCCCAGGCATGGGAGCATCCCTGTCTCTGCACAGCATTTGGCAAGTCCCAGCACCATCCCACAACTGCAGCAGTGAGGATGACTCTGGTCAGCACGGGGATGGCATGGGCTGGCAGCTGGAGACCCAGCAGAGCAGCATCCATCTCCCTTATCTTTCCCAATACCTTCCCTTCTCCCTCTTCCCCCACACTCCATGTCCCCATTCACAGGCACAACCAGAGGATAACTGGGCATGGGAAACAGGGGGCACTTCCCTTCCTGATGCCAACCCCGTGACCTCCCATTCCTCTTTCAGACTGGCTGAAGGACAAAAAGGGCTGAAAGTGGAGAACAAACCCTTCTTCTCCAGACTGACTTTCTTCAACGTCTCTGAGCAGGACTATGGCAACTACACCTGTGTAGCCTCCAACAGGCTAGGGAACACCAACGCCAGCATGATCCTCTACGGTGAGTAGGGCTGAGGGAATCAGCCAGGAAGGGGGAATGGCTCCACAGTGACACCACCAATGGGAGAGGCATGGGAAAGGTTTCCCATGTCTTTTGGGGGAGATGTGTATTTGCTGCTGATCCTTTCTGCCCTTGGCATGTGGGCTGGAGGTTGTGGTGAGTCCAGGGAAAAGGAAGAGCCACCAAAGCTTCCTCCTGATTGAGGTTCAGTGTCTCCCAGCATTCAGAGGTGCTTGGCACTGTGTTTGGGATCTGCCATGAATGCAAAGTTAGGAGCTGGCTGCAGGTTTCCAGCTTCTTGCTCTGATGAGTGTCTAGGAGAGCCTCTGTGTGAAGGCATCTCTCTGTGTTGATGGGTGGGAGGGGAGATGCTGCCCCATTCCCAGGTGAGAACAAACAGGCTCCCTGCTCCATCACCTTCCAGCTCGTGTTTTCTGCTCCTGCCAAGCAGATAGATCCTTTTTGGAGGTGCCAAAGGAGATGGGAAGGTGTGGAGGGCAGGGAGGAGGAGAAGGTTTGTACCCTTGTCCCAGGACTGTTTTCCCTGCATGCTGGAGCTGGGATGAGAGCAATGTATCCCTCTGACACTGCTCATGGATGGGAAGGGCTGTGATTGGTTGACATATTTGTCAAACCTCTTCAGGTGGCAGCAAAACCAGAGCAGGGACTCTGTTCTCCAGGAGCCAGGAGACAGAAATAGATGACAGATCTCATCCCTGGGCACTGCTTGGGAATATTTCCCTGCTAGGGTACAGGGTGTGTGGTTCTTGCAGCTGAGGATACAGGAGAAGTGGGGACAGGGGACATCCAACATCTCCCCAGCATTGTCCTCCTCCTTGCCACCCGATGTTGTGCCTGGTCATCTCCTTGTCTCTTGTTATTGGACGCTCAGAGGGAGCAGAGCAGAGTGACAGATGAGCCCTCCTCATCCCCAGGTCCCTCAGGATGGCTCAGGGCAGTCTGTGCCCCAGCCATGTAAAGCGGGTTGGGGTAGGGAGCAGGGTATGTGATGGGTTCTGGAGTGTGCCACAGCAGCAGAGACCCTGGGAAGTGCTGTCCATGTTTTGGGGACTGGTTGGATGGATTCCAGGGGAGCAGTTTGTTTAAGGATGGTAGGGGATGTCGAGCTTTGCCAGGGGCCACACCACAGCCGTGGGGTCAGGGTACCATCACAGGACGGGTTTATCCTCCCCTCCCACTGGTACTGCCCGCTGTGCCAGGCTCCCCTGGGCTGTGACAGAGGAGTTCATCCCATCTTGGATGCTCAGACCTGTTTGCTCCCCCAGTAAAGTCCAAGCTGTGTGTGATGAAGGTTCACGTGTGCTAAGCCATCATTAGCGTTGCTTAGGAACTATCTCAGTCCTCTTCCCCGCTGGCCTTCCTGGTAATCCAATAACTGCACGTTTTAGGGACACCAACACCTCCAGCACTGCAAAACCACCCAGGCCTGGCTCCACCCGTGCTGCAGGTGTAGGGTGGCCATGCCAAGTGTACAACATAGCCTGAGTGACATCCTTAGCTGTGATGTTGCAGCATTCCAACGTGTCCATGAGGTTAAAATCTTAATTAGTGAGGGCGTCCAGTTTGGTATCTGCAGATTCAGGCTGAAGAACAGCCTAAAAGTAAAGATGACATCTCCCTGCTGATGGGCTCTTGGTTTCTTGGGTTCTAACCCAGCTGTGGGACTCATGCTGTGATGGCAGTCAGGTGGGAGGCAGAGAAGCATCCCACAGAAGTCTAAGCTTATTTTCTGATCCCCTCTATGATTTGTGGTCTGACTGAATCCCATCAGGGAGCAAAACCAGATCCCTTTGACCACGTATAATGTCCATAAAGGCTGCACTGATTGAATGGTCCATTCAGTCTTTAATAATTGAATGTCCTTGGGGGGGTGACAGTTCCCTGAGGAGACTGTGACATGTGGGGGTCCCTCATCTCCTGGTGCAGGGCTCCCCAGCACTTCCAGGAATAACCCCTCCCTAATTATCAGCAATCACAGGGCCAAGCTCACCTGTCCCTAAGCAGCTGGTGTCTTCAGTCTGGGGATTAATGTGTCTTTATCGACATATTTAGTTATTTAATGCAAGATTAGAGGGAAGTGGATGCGGTGGCTGCACTACCTGTGCATGAGAAATGTCTCTTCTGTGAGGTTTTGGGGGACAATTTTGTGAGTGGCCCCTTTTCCCTGAAGCTGAGTGTTTTGGAGTTTTTCTCCCACAAATGGAGGTTTAATCTGTGCAGGTACCGTGACATGAGCCTTTTTGGGGTTGTGTGAGAAGCTAATGTAGCGTTCATCTTTTAATCCTTTTTTTAATCTAATTTTTCATGGAGGTCAACTAGTGCTTTATTTAACATGTAGCGCTCGTTATTCCAGTCCTGCTGGCTCATTCAGCGGCTCATTTGGTGCTGTCTGGGATGTGATAGAGTGCTCAGGGAAACCACATCATCCTGTGGAGTTGGGGAAAAAAACCAACCCTCTGCTTCTCACCCGTCACACAGTCCATGTTGCTCCCAGAGGTGGCTGTCAGGCCATAAATCTTTTTGGGATGTTGCAGGATTAGCAAGAGGGATGGGCCCCAAACTCACAGGGGAGAGGTGATCCCCTCACATCCCCATATTCCAGCCCTTGTGCTTTGCCTTTTGCACAGGGTGCAACTACAGGCTTTGCCAGCTCTGAGGTCCCATATCCAGCTCATCTCAGGTTCCCTCCGAGACGAGGGGACCATGGCCCCACAGCAGTGGGCTGTGATTTGAGCAATATATCCCATTTCTACCCCATCCACTGGTTTTCCCACCCCAGGTCGAGGGCAGGCTGAGGGAGGTGTCTCAAGCCTGCGCTTTGCATTGCCCTTTTGCCTTAACTTTCACTTGTTCTTTAATTTTTAGAAGAGACAACTACCGCTCTGACACCCTGGAAAGGTCAGTAATTTGGGGGTTTCCCACAATGCCAGTGCTTCCCCTGCTGTTCCCCTTGGGCCCCTCTGGCTTCCACCACAGTTCATCTCAGTGGGAGCTGCAGCACCCACCACCTGGATCTCCTGCCCCACAACCCCACTGCTTTTACTGGTGTAGGGATGAATTAGGGCTTTCTTAGCTGCCCTCCCATCCTGCCCCTCCCTTCCAGCCTGCAGTGCCTGTCTGGTGGTGGCCTGTGCCCACTGCATGCCTGTCCCCATCCCATGGTGTCCCGCTCCCTCCCCATTCCCAGGGCAAAGCAGGGATGTCTTTGGGCTGCCTTCCCAGTGCTAATGTGTAAGTGGGTCTTGTGGCAGGTCCTTTCTCCTCTGGGATGCTTCTAGTATCTTTCTTACGGGATAAGATAGGGGTGGACAGGCCCCTATGGATTTGGTCTCCTTCCTGGTGTTATTCCTGGCCTGGGCAGTCAGCTCTCTGCTGTGCAATCTTAGTGTCCAGACAACTGGCTTGGTGTCATCTTGATTTTGGGGTGGCTTTATTTGTGATGATTCGAGTGGTCAGTCCTTGGGATGACTTGTACATGTCTGTGGAGGTGTTGTGTGGGACCTGGATTTGGTGCCTGGATTTGTGAGGTGTGAGGTGTCTGAGTGTGCTGCAGAGTGTTCCTGGTGGGAAGCCAGATGGGTACTGATGCTCAGTGCCCTGCTCAGGTTTTGAAGTGACCCCTCATGTCCTGGGGTTTGAAAAACAGTTGTGAATCAGACCTTGTGGTCAGCCCTGCTTCCACAGGACACCAGCGTGGATGCCTTCCTGAGCTCTTTTACCACCTTAGTCTTCTGGGCCAACTATTTGGTGAAAAAAAGGGGTGTTTTGGTGAAAGCACCTCCACATCCTTTCCCACAGTGAGCTTTGAACTCCTCACCCCCTGTGGTCCCCAAAGATGGGTGGGCTTGGCTCTTCTTGACCACCCTTCTCATCCCATCTCCTTGTGCTGAGCCCCACAGAGGCTCTGAAGACGTGCAACACACCAAATCCACAGTGCAGTGCTGCTGGCAGTGCCTCTGCAGGGTGGGCAGGTGGTTACTGTCCCTTCCAAGGGACACTAGTGGGCAACAAGGTGGTCACCCTGGGGTGGGCAGAATGTGCTGGGTGAAAACTCTCATCTCCCCTATGAGTGTGGATAGAAAATTTGGAACAATTTGGAGGAGGGTGAAGGGGGCTGAGGGAGATTGGATGGTGGTGATGCACAGGGAGCAGGCTTGGAATGAGGACACAGGGCTGAAAAGGGACCACAGAGGATCTTGTCCCAAAGACCAGCACTTGTGGGGAGAGGGGTGGCTGTTCCCATGTTCTTGGGACAGCACAGAATGGAAGGGGACACCCACAGAGCTCAACCACCGAGCAACCCCACCACCGGGGCCCCAAACACCGCCTTTGTTTTTTTTTCTCTTTTTCTTGCTTGTTTTAATCTTTATTTCATGGTTTCTGCTATTTGTTGACTTTGTGACCAACCACGAGGGCGTTCCTGTCCCTTCCCGCAGGCCCTGGCGCAGTCCACGACGGGAACAATGGCGCATGGCGGCGAAGCGGCTGCGCGTGGCTGCTGCTCCTCCCGCTTGCCCACCTCGCCCGCCAGTTTTGACCCGAGAGCCGGCCCGCGGAGTAGCGGCGGCGACGACCACGGCCAGCGAGCTCAAGCAGAAAGGAGAGGAAGAAAAGAAGAAGAAGTGTTCACCGTTTCTGAAAATAATCATAAGAATTGAGAGAGTATCCGGCCAGGCCACCTGGGGGAGGGGGAGAGAGGAAAAACATGCAAAAAAAAAAAAAGCCAACCACAACGGGAATTTGGAATGGAGAGAAAAGTGAAAAAATTAATAATCCAAGGCTTCCTGCTGAAGATGCAATGCGACTGAGTCTTTTTCTTTTCACCCTGTTTTTATTTCTTTTTTCGTCCCTTGCCACTTTTTCCCCGTTTTCGCCGTTCTCTACCACGGGCCAGCACGGAGGATGGACAGGGCCATCAGAGTGTGGCACTTGTCCCCTGCCCTGTCCTTTTCACCGCCCCTGCCCGCCTGCTCCCTCCCGTGGGACCCTCCATCCAGACACACCGGGTTTCTCCTTTGCCAAGATTTCCCCGTCTTCTCATGGACTGTGCCGCCATTTGTGTTTCAGAATATATATATATATATATCTATATCTCCATGTATACATATATATATATATGTACAGATATATAGATCTTCAACAGTTATCACACCACCACGAAAGGAAAGGGAGGAAGGAGACCGGCGTCGAGCCACGCTTTCATCGTACCATCCGCGGACATCGTGAATGATAAGGGATTCTGAGTCATGGTTAATTTTATTAATTGTATTTTCTGATACGAGCCTAGAACTCTTAGTTCCTAAAAAACAGAAATGCAAAAAAAAAAAAAAAATGAGGGGAAAAAAAGAAAAGAAAAAAGAGGAAAAAAAAACAATCCAGGAGAGGGGGAGCAAGCGGAGAGAAGTTTGTTTGCCGAGGAGGCGACCAGCCAAGGAGGTTTATGAGCCCAGCAAGGAGGAGGAGGAGGAGGAGTCCTGTGCTGAAACCCCCACAAAACCGGCCCAAAAGCGGTCGTCTGGACAGTTCCTGCCGAGGGCACAGACGACACTCGCCGCGCATTGAGGTGGAGGGAGATACTGAATCTTTTTATGGGATATATATATACAGTATATATAAATATACATATATATATATATATAATTCTTTTTTTTGTTAGAGTTCTAGCCACGGTTCCCAGCAGGGTCCTTCCGCTGCCATTACTGCATGCTGTATATGGAGTTAGGTGTGTATCGGTTCTCAACGAGACAAACGTCTCTGTCCACACATCCCTGAACCCCCTCGGCTCCCCACCCTCGGGTCACCGGGGACAAAGGGTCACAGGGGACCAGGGCCCCTCTCCATCGCTTTTTGCCGCGTGGCCCCGGCCTTTTCGCGGTGGAATAAAGCGAGCTGAGGGACAGAGGGAGATCTATATAGCTCAGTTTTGTATTTTTATATATATATATATATATATGTGTATGTATATGTGTGTGTGTGCGTGCGTGTGTGTGCGTGTATATATATATATATATATATATATATAAAAAACCAAAAAATACCCACAAAAGAAATAAGAAAAAGAAGACGAAGCAACCGGCCCCTGCCAAGGAGCAGGACCTGTTGCCTCGCCATCCATTTCAGCGGGGGTTTCTCCTGCAATTGGTTTTCCTCCTTCAATTTCCTTTCCTTCCCTGCGGCCGGCGGCGGGGGGCACGCGGGGGGCCCGGGCGCGGGCAGGCGGGCGGTGAGGGGCTCTCTCTGCCTATCCATTAAAACGATTGTTCCATGTGGCCGCTCCGTCTGCTTGTGGTGCTCATTGCCGCGGGGGCCAGGGCCACCCCGCGTTCTCCCCTTGCGCCACCAGGAATGGGGAGGGATGTGGGGAGGGATGCTGGAGGGGGGGTGGCAGATGGGATCACCAAATCATCACAATGGGCCGGGAGAGCATTGGAAAGATGGTCCCTGGATCTCACCAGGAATTCTGTGACAGGTGAGGCTTTGGTGAGTAGATGGAGAGAGTGTGAGGCACAGCTGTGCCCTATTTCCCTGCTCAGGACCCCGCTCAGTGCCCCTAAGCTCAGCGTGGGGCTCTCTAGCCCAGCTGCACAGCGTGGCAGGGGATGCTTGCAGAGCAGCTGGAGCGAATCCTGCGTGGGAAGGAGACAGAGTGATGTGAGGTGGGTGCAGGGAACAGGGTCCCTCATGCAATGCTGCATACAGGCGAAGCACGACAGGATTGTTTGGGTGTAGGTGCATTTCGCTGTCCAGGGAGGCTTGTCTTGGTCAGTGTCTTGGTTTTTGGTGAAGCTGGAAGGTTGCTTAGTGAGTTTGGTCCTCAGCCTCAACTGTAGCCTCTGGGTTGCTGGTTTCTTCAGGTCACCTGACACATTGGCAGGATCAGAAGTTGTTTGCTATTGATTTGGTGTGAGATTTGTGTGTTTATTTCTTGGCCCTATGATGTAACCCAAGAGATGAGCATGGAGAAGAGGGATGGGAAGGTGTTGCTTTGAGGTGTGACATGCAGTGTCCAAGTGATACCCATGTGGGGTAAGGGAAGAACCATGCTCAGGCTTTGTGGCACATCCCAAGTAAGGGACAAGGTACTGAGGGTGTGGGGACAGGACAGATGGGCACAGGTGGCAGGGTCAGGATGACAGAGAGGATGGTGTTGGTCTTCATGCAGATCTTGCAACTCCCAGGTTGGACCAGCCAGCCATGGTAGAGTAAACTTGGTAGGAAGGGCAGTGCCTGGATTCTTGGGGGTAATGGGGAGGGATCAGGGATCGGTGTGGAGGTAACAGGGCTCTCTCCCTCACCTCCTCTGTGTAATTGTAACTTTTTTGGTGTTCTAGGTGAGAGATCAAGGAGTGTCCAGTGCCAAAGTAGCAGACAAAGAGGAAGTTAAAGAGAGAGAGGCGGCTCGATGGATGCTTTTATGTAATAATTTATTGACATAGGTAAGGGTGTCTCTTGGTGCTGGGAGGGATGGAGGTCATGGTCTGAAATATGCCCTCCCTCCCCCTGGATGTAGCAGCTGAGGTTCTTGTCCTTAGGCACAGGTTGGGCATTGCTGAGGGCCATGGAGAAACATCCCTCTCAAGCCAGGAAGGGGAGATGGAGAGAATCCCATGGCCAGAGAGGGGCTGCATCACCTCCCCGTGCTCTGTGATGGGGACAATGCAGATGAGGCATCAGGATGTGCTGTGAGCAGGAGCGTTTGGGCAGCTGTGGGTATTCACTGCAGTGGAGGCAGGTCCAGCACTGGGTATCCAGCAGAACTGGCGTGGGAAGATGGGAAGCATTAGGGAGGCTTGGATTGTGGTGGGATCCCCAGGGGCCACATGCAAGGGATGAGTGTTGCTTTGTGCCACCTGTAGCTACAACAAATCAGCCCTGGCTCCCTGATGGGTTGGGGTTTTTGTAAGAGGCTCAAAGCAGAGTGTCTCCCATGGAAGTCACTAATGCTTGATTCACTGCAGGTGACATTGAGGAAAGTGGGTGAGGTGTCACATCCCTCCCAGATCCCTTCCCTCAGGTGGTTGTTGGGTTTTGGGAAGCACTTACCTTTCTGCTGGGGTCACTCGAGGGGGACAGCAGGGTGTCCCTGATATGCAAGGTCACAGCAGCTCATAGCAGTGCTGGGATGGAGCTGTTTTCTTGTTGTGGGGTTCAGGGAAAGAACTCTTGAGACTGAGCTTTTCATTCCCACGTTGGGGAAGACGAAGGGAGGTCTCAAAGTGAGCAAGACTCTGGTGGGTCTGTCACAGTCCCGCTGCCCCCAGGCTCCTGGCAGCAGATCTCACATTAGAGGAGTGTTTCAAATCTTTTCTCCTGGTTGATGGTGTGGAAAGGTGAGGCATCCCCAGGGAGCGCAGGGCACAGTCTGCTGTGAGATTACAGCCATGTCAGGGAGATGCTGAGGGTCATGGCTCTTCTGCTCCTGGTCCTCAAGGTTTTTGTCCTTTGATGAAGACATTTGTTTTGTGTCACACACTGCCAGATCACGATAGGAGCAAACCTCGGGAATGCATTGTCTGCAGAGACATCCCTTCACAGGGGCAGGTTTAGTTGTCAGTTAGTGTTGTTGCAAGATGATGGAGGAGATGCTGGGAATGTCTCAGTTGTGGAAAACAGGCCCCTGATCATGCTGCTTCCACTGAACATAGGTGAGTGACAAGAGCAAAGACAGTTCTTACCCTGCAGGGACTCCATCAACAGGTGTGTGCTCACTGCTCCTTGGCAGACAGAGGTGGGCAGGACCCAGGACTCACTGGTGGATTCCCAGGGGAGATGGATGGATGGGGTGAAGGATGGCCCAAACAGCAGCAGGCCCCCTGCTGTGGGGCTTGAAGCATCACTATCACAGGGGACAATCAAAGCAGGGTCCAACCAAGTGCTGGGTGAGATCCCAGGAGTGGCAGAGGTCCCAGGCACTCAGGAGCCCTCCCAGCTCAGCTCAGCAGGTGCCCAGCACCGCGTCCCTTCCCTGGGGCGCGCGGGACCCGTGAAGCAAAGCCCCGAAGGTACAAAGTTCGTCAAACTTTATTGATACACTGCACAATCACAACCATCTCTTATTCTTGCCGAATTAGAAAAGGTTACAACTACAATGTAACATGCACAAATCTCAGGTAGTATAGCCACCCTTGGAATACAATGATCGACAGAAACTCAAGACCGGCCATCACGGCCGTCAGCAGGAGAGACCCGAGAGCCACACTGCCCCCGCCCTGGGCACCCAGCCACCCCCTGGGCATCCAGACGTGGAGAGCAGTGGTCACAAATGGGTCTGCCACCCGGCAGAGCCGTGCTGGGGCCGGCGTCAGACAGCCAACACGTTCCTCACAATGGCACGTTACATGGCACGAGAAAGTCGAATGCCATCCCGGCAGGGGACAGGGGAGCCCACCCGACCCAGGGACGAGGATGGGATGGGGGCAGCCCTGGCACCAGGCCCGCCAGCCTCAGTGTGCGTCGTGGCATCTCGTCGCCGCCACTCTCTGATTTGCCATGGCCTCTGGCCCTGTGATTCTGCAGCGTTTCTGCTGTGGGGACAGAGAAATTTGGGGCTGACCAAGGAAAGGGCATGGGGTGGCAGCAGGGGACTGTTGTGGGGAAGTGCAGACCAGCAAAGGCAGCAGGGCAAGATGTCTCCTACACCCATGGTACTTTTGGAGCAGACGTGTGGAAGGATGTGAGTGTTGCCGTGCTGGCTGAAGACAGTGCCATCCCCAGCCAATAAACATGCCCGGGGCCATGGGATAAGACCCAGATTGCTGACGGTGCCACCCTTCTTGGATGCCAGTGGAGAAGCAGAGCAGCACCGCAGGGACCGCAGGACGCGGACTCACCCAGTCAGTGCCGGATCCCCGTCCACCAGGTAAGCCAGCGCCTCAGGCCACCACTGGGACAGCCCCTGCCCCGGGCCAGGCGGTTTTTGTCAGTCAGCCACGGTACATGTTGAACATCCAGGATGCAGGGGCAGCAGCATCCACTGAGATTTTGTAGCAGGTCCTGGGCAGCCCACTGAGAACAGGGATGAGGACGGGCATAGCTGCATAGAGGACAGGGTGGTGGCCCATCATGGCCTCTGGCTCAGGGTGGTTTTTTCCATCTTGTGTGCTGAGGGCTGGCACCCCAGCTTCCTTGCAGCCACAGAAAGCAGGTTTGGGCAGCAGCAGAGTTTGCACGGGGAAGACAGCGTGTGCGTGGCCGTTGCTCTTAAGTCATCTCACTTATGGAGGGAGAAGGAAGGGACAAGGCACGGGGAGGCGCCGGGTCAGGACAGGGGACACTCTGTGTGCTTGCTCAGTGCCTTGCTGGAGTTGAGTCTCCCTGTCACAGCAACAGGGTCCAGTGCCACACGTGACTTTCCAGGAGCAGAATGGGAGTGTCCATCCCCAGACTTTGTGGCCCCAAAGCATCCCTGGGTGGCCATGGTGTGACAAGAAGGCTCAGGGCTGCCACAATGTACCAGGCAAGGGGGTCCATGGTGCACAAGGCTATCAGGAGCACAATTCCATATGTGGGGAGATGACATGGGTGGCAGGGTGGCAGCTCCCAGGGTGACTGGAAGAAGCAGAGAGGGCAGAGTCTGGGTGGGTGTGTTTTGGTGTCGCAGGCAAGTTGCAGCAGGGAGCATTGGAGCAATCCTTGTCCCTGCTGTGCCAGCACAGCAAATCAACAGAACCCAGTCCTCCTCCACAGGGTCAGACACATCAGATTTTCCTCAGGCAGGGGCACATGATGGGCATGAGACAAGGCAAAGTGAGGACATTGCAGCTCAGGGCCCTCTGAGGGGCAAAGATACAGACGGTCATGAGTGTCAGAGCCGTAGCAAAAGGGCCTTGTCAGCTGGTGTTTTGATCTGTCAGTCAAAGCCTCTGCCCCACACTGTGATGCTGTGCTTTTGATGTGCAGCTTGGAAAGTGCTTGGAGAACAAGCCCAGAGAAACCTCCCCAAAAGTGCTGGCAGAGCATCAAGGTGAGAGCCATGGGGCAGCCCCTGCCATCAGGGGGGCAGCAGCAGAGTGGGCAGGGATCTGGAGCAAGGAGTGAGGGCCTGGCTGCCCAATGCAGCAAGAAGGCTCTAGTCTCTAGGAGGGCTGGTGGCAGTCCCCAGGGCTCACGTTCCCAGGAGAGCAGCCTCATGTCCTCAGAAAGGTGAGGGGGTTTTAGTGAGAAGCACAGGGGTACGATGTCAGCTGGAATAAGGAGCAGTGGGAAGTGCGTGACCCTTGAAGGACAACTGGTTGTGTCCGGTGACCCTCTCCCAAAGGGCCAGAGAGTATCCTGTCAGGAGCAGAGGCAGGTGATGGGGGGCTGGCGACATCGGGGTGCTTAGGGAGGAGCTTTGGCGACGAGAACTGACATTCAGGACCAAGAGGGCTGAAGGCAGAGCCAGGAGGCTTCAACCTTGGGGTCTTTTTGGGCATAGGCGGCTTAGTGAGACGACGAGACGGACATCCCGGTGAAGGCTCTGGGCGGCACCCGCCCCGACGGCTCCGTGCCCCCGGCTTTGGAGATGAGGCAGCCACGGGGGGCACCGTCTGTGCCGGGCCACATCCCCGGGGCGATGGTGGCGGGTGACAGTCTGGTGGCACGTGGTGGGGTCTGTACAGCGTAACCGGCGGCGAGAACGATCCCGGCACGTGGGAGACGGGGCCATCCTCGGACGCTCGGCACCGCCGCCCGTCCTCCGGTGCATCGCCCGTCCGATGGAGAGGAGTCCCCAGGCGGCACGGCGGCCGAGCCCGCGGCGGGGGAGAGATGCGGCGAGGCCTCCCGGGACCCTCCGCTCCCTTATCAAAAGTCGAGGAGGAGGCGAGCGAGGAGGGTGGCCCAGAGGCAGAGGCCGGCAGCCACCCGGGACGCCGCGTTGCCGCCGTCGTGCACCGCTCCGGGCCCTGCGCGGAGGAGAGAAGAGAAGAGAAGAGAGAGAAAGGACAGTGTTAGGGCCAGCGCTGAGATGATGTGATAGAGCCAAGGGAGCCCACCTCCCCATTGTCCCTGCAGTTCACATCCCACCCCCAAGCTGGCCAGGGTGCTGTGTTCCCCCTTGGAGAGGTGGTGGATTTGTCCATCATTTGGAGAGCATTGCCAGTGTTGAAGAGGAGGTGAGGAGGTTTGCAAAGAGCTTGAGGAACACAGAGGAGACACAGTCCTTGTCTGAGGAGGAGGAGGAGGATGCCCTGGCCAGGTGCCAGTCCAGCCCCACCATGCTTGGAAGTCTCCTTGGAGAGTCCTGATGCAAACAACCACGTGAAAACCACTGGGACCAGAGACCTTGGTGCTCCAGAGTGGCACAGCACTAACAAAGGATGGTCAGCTCAGGAAATGGCATTGTCCAGACGTGGATTCTCAGGTATGCAGAAGCATTTTGGGGCTGCTGGGGCGGTTCTTGGCAGGCAGGTCGGGCAGGGAGGAGGGTGGGTACACCACTGGAGTGGAGATTTGTTGCTTTTTTGTTGTGTTAGGGCTGTTATTCAGGCTGCAGGGCACACAGGGGGCCAGTCAGGATGGGATGAGACAGCTGGGCAGTGAGGGAAGCAGAGGCAGTCACCACACACTCTGCCACAGGGACATGGGTCTGTCTGCACTCCAATGGCCATGGAGAGGCAATTAGGGAAGTCACAGGTCTGAGTCCCAGTCCTGGCGTTCTGAGAAGGAAGAAATAGAGAAAGAAGTGCTCAGCTGCCTTAGTATCCAAACTCAGGGCATGGATGAAGTGTGAAGTCAATGGGATTCTTATGCATTTGTGAATAGGCTGTCATGGGTTCATCATAGAATCCCAGAATGGTTTGGGTTGGAAAACCATCTTGTTCCACCCCCTGTCAGGGGCCAGGAACCCTTCCATTATCTCAGGTTGCTTCAATCCCTGTCCAACCTGTCCTTGGACACTTCCAGGGATGGAGCAGCCTCAGCTTCTCTGGGCAACCTGTGCCAGAGCCTCACCACTCTCTAAGTGAATTTTTTTTCCAGTATCTAGTCTAAGCTCATCCTCTTTCAGTTTAAATCCATCCCCCCTTGTCCATGCCCTTATCAAAAGTGCTTCCCCAGCTCTCCTGTAGCCCCTTCCAACCCAAATCATTCTGTGATTCTATGAAATCATACCCAGTTATAATAATTTCCTCAGGATGGTGTTATTCCTTGTCTTTTTATCTACTGATTTTTTTTTGTGAACATTTATCTTAATTCAGGAAGAGGCAAAGGAGAGTTTGAGATGTTAAATCCAAGCGCTGCCAGAAGGTGAAGGAAATGATAGGAAGATTGAGTGATGAGCAAGAAGCTGTGTCATGCCCATGCTCAAACAAAATTGATTATAAGAGCACACGATCATCCAAGAGGGGTAGAACAGCTATGCCATAATCAGACATTTCCTTGCTGAATAGACCTTCTGATATGAAAGGTGGAAACCCACATTTCTTAGGGGCAGGTAGAATGGAAAGGGCTCCTTATTTTGGTTTTTCTCAGACCTGCTGCTGCTCCCTCTTCTTTGGTTTTAATCCCCCCAAACCAAATGGCAGCAGCTCAGAACATCATCCAAAACCATAAAAACAGTGAGAATTTCTGCAGATTTAATACCAAATGCTGATTAGCTTAAACTTTTATGTATTTACACCTGCCCAAATACTGCTAAATTGGTGCCTTTCTCTAGTATCTCTATAGATGTGGATTTTAATGTGTGACTAATTCTTATCTCTATTTTCTAGTTCACAGTTCTGCACTGGTTATTGGCTTTGATTTAATGACACTTTTAGAAATTTCATAATCTATCCTAAAGCAATTTCATTGTGGTTGAGTTGGAGAGTTCCCAAATAGATAAGTCACCTAATACAGAGAGGAAATAAAACTAAAAATGCTGGGTCATTACTAGAAAAAAATAAATATTTTCTCTTGAATTTATTCTTTATTCTTTTCTGTGGAAGAATATATTCTGCTATCAGACAGCTTGGCCTTGTAAAGATTGTAAAGATACCCTACAGAAGAGACAAGAATAAAGATACAGGGAGAAAATAAAGTATTAATTAGATATGATCACAAAATCAGGGCAGATGGCTCATTGCATCCCAGGCTGCTTGTGACTCCTGTGTGTTCTCTGAACTGTCACTCTCTGTGGGAAAAGGAAGCTCCCACTGGGACAGGGAGTGAGCTCAGCTGAGGCTCCCTAGCCCTGTCAACCCAGCAAATATTTTGGCTCTGCTTTACTCAAACCCCAGTGCCTGGGCATTGAGGTGTGAGTGCACCTGGACTCTGGCTGCCCCTACTAATTATTTATTATTGTAGTTATTTATTATTGCTTGCTTTTAGTTTTCCTCCTCTTGATTTATTTTGTGTCCACTTTTATGGCTGTTTCCTTCCTTGTCCATGAGGCAACTTTAGATTTTCTGGGACCTTGCTTTGATGGCAAGGTTGGGATTTTGTTTCTCTCCTAAGATCTTGAATACAAAGGTCAGAAGAAATCAGTGAGTTTATGGTGAATGGGTTTTCTTAGCCTGTGTTGGAGGCACTCTCACTCCAGTGTGAGCCATGGGAATAGCACAGATGTTTACAGAGCTAAGCAGTCCCTTCACATGCACCAAAAAATTGCTTTTCCTTTCTTTTCCTGCCTTCTTTCTGTCTAGGACAGAAGTCCCATGCCTTCCACTTCACTCCTTGTTGCAATGTTCACCCTTCTCCAGGTGAGATACAGACACCTGGAGATGAAGAATTCAGAATGTGTCTCTTGCTGCCTTTCATTTTCAGGACTCAGGAGAAATGGGAAAGGAATATGCAATGCCCAGGGTGCTGCTGGAGCCTCTCTTTCCTAGAGGGCTCAGGAAAGGACAACAGCTGCTCTCCAATTCTCATGGAGCACACCAGCAGCTGATGGGGAAAGTCTGTCCAATTCTTCATGTCTGAGGAAGTCCTGGGGACCTGATGGGAGGAAGGCTGTGCAGTGACTCATGTCTGAGAGCAGAAGCATCTGGAGTAAGTCTTGGCAACCTCCCCAGGATGAGATTTTTCCTGATATTTTCCCTCAGGTAACTGCATGGTCCCTCAAGGCCTGTCCCTTCTCATTGAAGGGTGGTTGGACTAAATGACCTTTAAAAAGTCCCTTCCAACTCAAATTATGATTCTAAGAAGACTCCAACAGGGATGTTCACCCCTGTGACTGAACAGCCACCCAGGGCAGAGCAAGGAAGAAAAAGCACTGGCTTCTTGCACATGAAAAGGAGCAGGACCTTAGGCTGGCCACAAACACAGAGCCTGGAACACTGTGGTAAAGTGAGCAGTGGCTGTAGGTAAGCATTTATAGAATAGGATAATATATGGATTATTTACAGCATCTAATGGCAAAGTCAGCAATTGGCATTTCATGAAATAGCTAAGAGAAAACCCAGAGTAAGTACCAAACTCAGGAAGACAACTGCACCTGTGAAATACAGGGAGCAAATGGAAATGAAAGTGTGAAAGAGAAGAAAAACCACCAAAGTGTGAAAGAGAAGAGAAGAGGTGAAGGCAAAGTAACCCCACAGGATAACAGGGAATGTGCTGGGAGAAACTCTACAAAACAAAACAACTCAGTGAAAAAGAGGTGAGATTTTCCCTCATCCCTTCACAGGAAGATGGAGAAGAGAACATTGATAAATACTGAGGAAAAAGAAGATATCCCACTTCAGCTCTGGCTTCACTCACCAAGACATGAAGGAAGCTCTTCCCCCTCACCTCCAAAGCTGCCCAAACCACAGTGCCATGGCACAACCTCTGCCCCCTATAAAAGTGCTCCCAGTTGAGACTCATGGATAATTTAGGCCAAGTTTATTAAAGACTAATTTTTTACCTTTATGTTGATGATGATTAAAGCCTAACCCTGGGTGCTGTGTCGTGTTAATGATTGCCTAATAAAGCCTGGTTTAAGGTTTCAAGCTGTGTTGGTGTCTTTGAAACATCTCACCAGATCTGCAGCTGCAGAAGGTAAAGGTTGGTATGGACAGAGGGACACAGAGATCCAGGGGTACCAGCCAGAGGAGATGGAGCTGGAGAGCTTCACTCTGCTCCAGATCCTCAGGATCTGCATCTTCTCCCCAAAAATGGAATGCAGGAGGAGGTCGTGTGCAGACAGCCAAGAGGTGCTCACAGGACATGGGTGGGATGGAATTTGGAGGCACAGGGGACAGAGGGAAGGGCCAGGGAGCCTGTCATGAGCAACTCATGGTGCCAAGGGAACTCAAAGTCAGCAGGCAAGCTGGGCTGAGGGTGGGACTGACACAGCACTGGCACCACGGCAGGCAGGAGTGACACAGCAACAGCACAGGAGGGTTCCTTGGTGTGAAATGGAGCAGAAGGAGTCGTGACAGGGACACAAACTCAGGCTCAAGCTCTGGTGTCACTGCTGGAGCTGGTGACCTCAAATACTGGGACAAGAAAAACGGCTGGACTCAGTGAAGCCCAGCGTGGTCCCCGGAGATGGAACGTGACCTCAAATAATCCCATGTAAATTGGCTGACCTCAAGTAACCCAAATGACCTAAAGTAGCCCCAAATATGAACTGGTTGACCTCAGATAACCCCCAATGACCTAGAGTAACCCCACAATGACCTGTAGTAACCCCAAATATGAACTGGTTGACCTCAAATAACCCCCAATGACCTGCAGTAACCCCAAATATGAACTGGTTGACCTCAAATAATGACCTCCAGTAACCTCAAAGTGCTCTGCACAGAACAGGTTTGACCTCTAGTAACCCCAATGACCTATAATAACCCCAATGACCTATAGTAACCCCAAATACTAACTGGTTGACCTCAAGTAACCTCAAAGTGCTCTTCCCAGAATAAGTTTGAACTCTAGTAACCCCAGTGAGCTGCAGTAGCCCCCAGTGTTAATTGATTGAGCCAAAGTAAGCCAATAATCTAAAGTGATCATACAGTACAGAATGTGAATTTGTCCTAGGTAACCCCAAAAGATAATTAGTTGACCAAATAACCCCAACTAACCACAAGAGTTAGCCCTTTCCAGCTCTCTTGGAGCCCCTTTAGGCACAGGAAGGGACTCTAAGGTCTCCCCAGAGCCTTCTCTCCTGCAGGTGAACACTCCCAGCTCTCCCAGGCTGGCTCCAGAGGAGAGTTGCCATTTCCCAATGGGTGTTTGGAGCAGGAGATGAGGGGAGGGATGGCTCAGCACGGAGTCACAAGGCTCTGAGCACCAGCACAGCCATCTCCCAACATCAGCCATCTGCTGGACATCTGCCCTGATCCCACCCAGAACATCCAGACAGCATAACCCACTCAATTAACAGCGAAAAAAATCATTTTATTATTGGTCA
Organism: Parus major; assembly: GCF_001522545.3. NCBI lineage: Eukaryota > Metazoa > Chordata > Aves > Passeriformes > Paridae > Parus > Parus major. Next base: position 4,123,676 of record NC_031792.1, on the reverse strand, counting down.
GAGAGAATGGAAGCCTTTGGAACTCCCCAGCCAGCAGAGTTCTGTCCCCTCCCCTGCTTCCAGCCAGGCTGGCTGGGGCACCACAGCTCAGCAGTGTGTGACCACCAGTTCCTGAGCTGCCCACCAGCAGATTCCTGAAGCAAAATAAAGCTGGGATTGCAATTCCCCAGCCTCTTTGGCAGCAACTTCGGAGTTTACAGATCTCAGACTTTTTGTGGGGTTTTAATAATGGCAGGTGGCAACTTGAAGAATGATGAAATGAGGTGTGAGCTGCTCCCTTGACCCGAAAAGCAGTGTTGGTGGCAGACACAAAAGAATATTTGGACAGATTCACCTGCCCTTGGAAGTTCCTGTAATGCACAAAAATAGGTGTGGGGTAATTACTTTCTCTCCTGTACAAAAGACCTGGTTCAGAATTATACTCCCTGAATACAGCACTGCCTCCTTCTCCTCTCCTTACTATTTTCCACTCCTAATATCTCCTAGGCACGTCAGATTACTGGTTTGTGTGCACAAATAAACACAGAAAATCACTGCAATCACAGACACTCCACAGCAATAGGTAAACAGGGCAAAGATGCTATTTCTTACCTTTTTTTTTGTTTGTTTTGCATATATTTTGCATTGAGTCTCTTTTGGCAAAATTCAAATAATTTTAGTAAGGCTCTGGTGTACGTTTTCCAGAGAAGCTGTGGATCCCTGGAAGTGTCCAAGGCCAGGCTGGACAGGAATTGGAGCAGCCTGGGATAGGGGAAGGTGTCCCTGCCCATGGCAGGGGGTGGAACTGGAGGAGCTTTAAGGTCCTTTCCAGCCCAAACCATTCTGTGATTCTATGACTTGTGTTTTAAGTGTTTTAAGTCAAGCAGTCTTTAAATATTGAATCAGAGCTCTTATTCTTAAAGACATAATTGCTTTCCCTTGCTTTTATGTATTTAGTCTGAAGCTGCTGATTCTTAAGAGAGTGCACAATAAAGCATGAAAAGATTTTATCTCTCCATAGAATAATTGGTTTAAATCACATCTAACACTTGGTATTTTAACTTATATTCAGTTAACTCACCCAATCATCAATCATAAAGATTACATAGTAGAAATGAGACCCTGAACATCAGAAAAATGCAGATGGCATCTTTTATAAAACATCTCCATCTCTCTTTACTCCAATAGCTCTTCAATGGGAAGGGCCAATAAAAAGTCCCAGAGCTCCCAGTTTGGGATGGAGGTTTGAGGGAATTTCCCTTGGTGACTGAGGGACACTCTGCATTTGAAGGAGATGTAAAGACCCAGGTTTGGGTGATTTTTCCCTCTTATCTCCATATATAAACAGCAAGTACAAAATGCAAAAAGAGAGCCCAGACATGACATCTTTAAATAAAAGAATTAGCAGATTTCCAGCCACTTGTGCTCCTCTCCCCTCTGGCAAAGGCTGGCAGAGACTGTCCAAGAAACACCACGCACATACCCAAATAGAAGCTCTCCACAGAGCCCATCTTTTCCACTCTCCCCTGGGTTTCCAAGAAGCTGCAGTTTTGACTGACAAGCTGTTGAATTTCACAACATGTTCACAAAATGAAAAAAGCGCAATCCTTGAGGAAGGATGGAATCCCACCTGCTTAAATTCCTTTTTTGAGCTCACTCCATGGCCTGCTCCTCACTGCTCCAGTGTGTTTCACTCAACACACTCTTGAAAGATGGGGGGAAAAATAGAATATGAATGTTTGCCTTTTTCTCCATTAAACTTTACAAAATTAAAATAGCTTTAGGTGTCCTGAGCATTCACACAGTAATATCCAAAGGATGTGCCAATATCCTTTCAAAGACAAATTTAAGCTTCAGTGTTGGTGCAGGTAAATACCCACATGAAAACAAATAGAACATTTTAACTTTTCCTTCCTAAGGCTTTGTCTTGCTGTCTCACTAGTAAATATTTTCCTAATCTTCCTTATATAAAACAAGGATTAGAGGAATATTAGCGTTTCACTGAACAGACCATCACAAACAGGAGTTGCTCCAAGGCAGGGAGAGTTTTACAAACTCAGCCACAGGATTGGGCTCCTACATCTCACTTTTTATGGATGGTTTTTAATATCCCTGTTTTGCCATCTATGGGATCACCTCTAATGCACTTCATTTCAACCTGCTGGATGTGTTTGGGGGATTAATTTATTAAAACAGGGTGAAATTTTGTTTTCTCTGCATGTTGGCATCAATTAATAACCGGTGTGAGAGGATTGCTGTGCTGTCATGAGAGGAGTGTGTAAAGAGCAACACTAACTGCTGAGAGAAGGAAAAATGCCTGAAAATATATGCTGTCAAATAAAAGATAACCATGAGATAACTTGGAACAAAACCAAAAATCCCTAATCCAGTCTCCTTCTGAGTAGAGGGAGTTACCTGGACTGCAACATTTTCTTTAGTCTGGTTTCAAGTCATGGAAAAAAGAGACTTAGGAGATGTTATTTTGTCTCCCATTAGGGTAAGAGCAAGTGTAAGAGTTCCAGCAGGACAGGGAAACAGAAAAAAAAAAAATGGATATTGGGGAAACTTAATTGGAAACTTAATGTACTTATTTATGTACTAATTATCATAAATACAATATTTACTATATAGAATCATCAAGGTTGGAAGAGACCTTTAAGAGCATGAAATCCAACCACCAGTTCAGCACTGTAACTTCTAGGCCTTATATATATAAAATACCTCATATATTGTAAGTTATATTTTGCACTATATAAAACCTAATAATGTATATTAGATATTCTATAATTTATATACTATGAGCATAGTAAATAATATATAATAAAGAACAATATGCTTATATATAACATGTCAACAAGACATACTGTTAAATATATGAATAATATTGTTTTCATACCTATATATTTGTATTATTGATATATCATTATGAATAATCTATACAACATTATATTTGTATTATATTACATTATATATAGTCTACTATGCTGTACTGCATTATACTGGATATTGGCAAAAATTTCTTCACCAAAAAAGTAAAACACAAGAGAACAGACCAGAACAGTGGAGAGAGAACAGAACCCAGAGCTTTGGCACAAAGAGAAGAAATCAGGCCTGGACAGATGAGAACTGGTTGGAATAGAAAGGCCTGGACCAGCCCCTACCCAAACACCACAGACTGGCACTCACCAGCCCCAAACACATCCCTGCAGCACACAACAGAACAGAGTGGAGCAGAACACACCTGAATGGGTCAGGCAGCCCACAACCAAAGCCAAAGATGTGCCCTCCCACCACCCCACATCACCATAGCCCCACCACAGTGTGAAGCTCTGCTCCCACTGTCCATCCTGATGCTGCCAAAGTCCAAGCTGGTGTGGAAACTCCTCTCCCTCTCAACATCTCCTTGAGCCTGCTACCTGACTTCCATCCTCTCCCTCCTGCTGGAGCCCAGCTGGGGAAGCAGACCCCTGCTGTCTGCCCTTGGATCGTGACAGCTCTCTTGTCTTGTCAGAATGCCAAAGGAATGAGCCACAGGTACACAGCACCTTCCTCAATGACAGCTGTCCTTGATGACACCTTCCTGCCCTGGCCACCTGAATCACCCAGGCTGATGTCACCTGTCCTGCTATTGCCAGTACAACATGATCATGCTGGCAAGTCCTGCCAGCAGCAAACAAGGGAACACCCCCACCATGCACCCGCAGCGCGTTCTCACCTGTCCCAGGCTCCCTCCTCACCCCTGTGCTCCAGCAACACCAGGGCTCAGGTGACTGTTGGCCAGCTGTGCTGCACACCCAGCGTCAGGCTGACACAGATCTCATCCTCTGAGCATCCTCTGGCAGGACCTCCCTGCTCGGGGTTTGTGCTGTTTGGCACCTCAATGGATGAGGAACACCAAATACAGCCAGCTCTGCTCCATCACTCCACCACTGGCCATCTGCCAGCCTCCTTCTCTTCATTCTCCTCCTCTTCATCATGCTCTTCAAACTCCTCTTCATCCTCCTCCTCCTCTTCTTCATCCTCCTCCTCTTCAAATGCCTCCTCTTCACTCTCCTCTTATTCCTCCTTGTCTCCTCACCTTACTGCAAAGAAGCAGCACCTACCATAGAGGATGATGCTGGCGTTGGTGTTGCCCAGCTTGTTCGTGGCCACGCACGTGTAGTTGCCATAGTCCTTCTCCGAGACGTTGAAGAAGGTCAGCGTGGACAGGCGGCCCTTGCTCTCGATCCGCACCCCCTCCAGCCCGTTCGCTAACCTGCAGAGGAAGGCAGACAGCAGCGCTGGGAGAACGGGGCTGGGGCTCCAGGGTGGGCACCCCTTGGCTTCCCACCAGCCAACATCACTACACACCCACATATTCCCCTGCTGGACTCGTGCATCCCAGTTTTGAACACAGGCTCTCCATTCCGCTCTCCATCCCATAGCCCAGCCTGACCCACGTGTCCACAGCCACCATCCCTGGGAGAAACAGCTCTAGGATTTCCTCAGCCCTTAGCTGAGCACCCACCAAAATAAGTTGATCCCAGCCTTTTTCCACATGATGCCCTCAGGCACTGTCACCCCCTTTCACCTCCTCACCTTGTCACCCCAAGGCTGCAGCCGACCCCCGTGCTCCACCACCTCTGCAGCCCCTCACCTGGTGTCCTCCTTGAACCACTGAAACTCCGCCACGGGGACGGCCGAAGCCTCGCACTGCAGGATTCCCTTCTGGCCCACCGAGGCACCCGTGTTCTTGGCGTTGGAGATGTATGGTGGGTCTGCAGAGACACGGTGCTGTGTCACACTGGGCCATGTGTGCCCACACCCCACCATTCCCCGGTGCCCTGCACTCACAGTTGACGGTAACTTTGACTTTCCGCACGTCCGGGACGGCCACGTCGTTGACGGCGCTGCATTCGTACTCCCCGGACTGCTCCCGTGTGATCCCTGTGATCTCCAGGTACTCGTCCTCACTCACAAAGGTCTGCCCTGAGGGATGTACTGAACGTGTGGCACCGTCACCCATGGACACCAACACCAGGAGCTTCCCTGTGTCCCCTGCCCCGACACCCCCTGCCCGGCCATCTGCCATCCCCTCCACCCAGGAAGCACTTGACAAGCATCCTCAGCCCATCCCAGTCCACACCAAAATCTCAGCACCTCTGACTCTGAGTCACCTTAATGCCACCCTGACCACCTCTACAGGGACAACCATGCATCCCAGACAGGCCAGGATGACCCCTCTCAGACCCAGGGAGTTCGTGCACCGAGCAAGCGCTCACCTTTCCCGGAGAGGTGTCGCCACGTGACGGTGGGCTCCGGTCTCCCAAAGGCCAGGCACATGAGGGTCACGCTGCTGCCCTCGTTCACGGTGATGTCCGACGAGATGTTGACAATCTGGGGGGGCACTGCAAGACATAAAGGCCACCAAAGACACCATCAACACACCAGCTAGTCAGGCACAGCAGGGAGGCCCCAGCCATGAGACCTGTCCCATCGTGTGATGCTGGTGTCCGCTCCATTGCCCTTTGCAGTCAGCAATTCCGTGTCTCCAAACCAGGACCTTGGACTGGAGCCAAGCATGGATCTGGGGCGTGGAGGGGCCCACTCACTGTGCCAGCCCCCCCACTCCATGGCTGAGACCCCGATAACCAGCTCTTGTTATGGCCTGAGACAAGGCTCATATTTTAGCATATTTATTAAAGCTGTTTAAATTACTGAGCGTCTGCTCCTTCAATACTGGCCAGGGTGATTTATATTACTCTATCCCCAGATACTTCATCTAATAAATAACTTGGCAATCTCTGTACCCATAAATATCCCTGGCCATGGCAAAAAGCAATTAAAGCTCGCTTGCCGATGCTGCTTCCTGGTGCTCTGGGCTGTCGGACACAACCCCTAAAGGGTCTGCACCCCAGGGAGTAAATGAGGCCACATTTAACAACTCTCCCCAGACAAAACACCATACCTACAATGCCAGCCAGAAGGGATGCCCTGTGCCCCCTCCCCAAGCACACAAGATGCTGAGAGCCCAGGTCAAGTGGCATCAGGTGCCCAGCCCTTGCACCCAGGGCTCTTCCACAGTGCTGGGATTTCAGGATAATCACCTGAAAACCACAGTGGCCAACACCAGAGAGAGAAAGTGGGGCTGCCTGGCTGTCCTTGCAACCCCAGGGAAGCTCTCCTCACACTCCCAGGGAGGTTCTCCTCTCTCCTGGAGCAGGAGAGGCAGCACAGCAGGATGAGCCATGGCAAAGATGCGGCACGGGCTCTGCAGCCCTATGGTTCTGCAAAGCAGTAAATTTCCCAGCAACTTGACACATTAATATAGAAGTACAGTCTGTTATAGCAGAGGGAGATTGTCTGAGTCCTTCAGGGGAAAGCAGCAATCCAAAAATGAAAAGTGTGTGCCGGCAACTGCTGGAAAACGTAGTTAACGCTCGGATCAGAACTGCCCAACTCCGACAGCGCAGCCACAAGGAGCTCCAGGACGGCTGCAAATGGCCCTTCCTCAGACAAGATGACACTAATCCATACCACCAGCATCCTTGCACCTCTCCCCTCCAGTAACAGCACCTCAAACTGGTACCAGGAACATCTGAAAACTACAAGAACATCCAGGATGAGGCTTCCCACAACTGGGCATTTTTCATCTGCTCCTGAGCCTGCGAACCAGTTCTCCTCGTGAGCAATTTTGGTCTGGGGTGATCACCATTGTTAGAGGATGCTGAGATCTTAGGATGCCACCCCTGCTGCAGATGGCAGCCTGTCTCTTCCTTGTGTGCTTTTGCCTGCAGATGCAGGACTAGATTGACATTGTGTGATGCAGAGCATCACCAAAATCATGGTAATTGTTCTATCCTTGCCCTCTCAGCCTCCTCCAATTCAAGGCTGACATTCCTTTCCTGTCTGCTGAGTCCCAAACCACAAGTACAAAATGAGATGCAGGAACTGATGCTCTGGGCACAAATCTGAGCCTGTCCCCCTCCTGGGCACAGAAATATTTTCATTCCTGTGGAAAAAATTACCACTACCCAAAACCACTACAGTCCCAGTGCTCCCATTCGGAAAACCCCAAGCCACACAAACCCACACGTCAGCCTGAAAGCCCTTCCCTTAGCAAAGGATGCTGACACAGCCATGCCAGCGGGTCTCACAGCAGGGAATTGCATTTCCTAAACCTCCAGAGGCCAGGGAAGCGTGGCTGTGCTTCCACTGCCTGCCCTAATCCAATCAGGAATGCCCCTGTGAGCCAGCAGGGACATGTGGTGGAGGGACACCTGTGGACAGCACGGGGACCCCACTGAGCTGCTCGATACCCATGACTGCAATCGTTACCTACAAAGTTACCAGGACTTGGAGAAGGACATTGAAGGACCTTGATTACATTTTTATAGATCCCACTGTCAAGGATGGTGTCTCAAGGACACCCTGGTTTGCCATGGGAGTATTGAATCCTATGGGATGAGCAGCTGGAAACTGGGGCCATTTAGGGATGCAGGCAGAGCGAGTTTGGTGGCAAACATGACTGTGTGGATAAAACCTCTCAATACCATGAGACAGGGATGGCCAAGGCACGGCTGCCTTGACAAGCACATCCCACTGAAGCTGCCTTGTCTCAAGGTGGTGACAGCTTGGGATCGGGGCTGGGTGTGGAGTCCAAAGGCTCTCCCATGCCCCATAGATCCCTCTTGGTCCCCAACCAGGTCAAGCAGCCCTGCTAATGCCTTGCAGTCCTCCAGCATGACAGTGGGTGCTGCTCCTAGTCCTTCACCTGCTGACAGCATCCTTGCCCTGAATTACCTTTGGTTCTCTACATTTCCCTCCCTCTGCCCTACACAGCCCTACACAGCTGCAGTGAGAAAAATAGGGCAGAAAACCCTCTCTATCCCCTTTTATCCATGGCCCTTCCTTGCAGAAGTCTACAACTACAAGCAAATCCAAGCAAATTGAACACAGGATAAATCCTGAGGAAGCGACGAGCGGCACAGTCTCACCGGAGCGACGAGCGACGCACAGAGGGTTTCGTCAGCCCTGCGTAATATTAATCACAGGGAAGTTAATGCATAAGGTTTGGTAAGCCAAAAAATACATTTGCACTGTAATTTCTTGTTTGTTCGGAAAGCCATCGAGAGAAATTGAATGTGAAAGCGATGCCACTAAATTCAATAACAATAAGCCTGTGATTTATTTCCTTCCTTTACCACTCGAGACCGGCACTGCCTGATGTGCTGATCCACGCTCTCTGTGGGCCTGGGCACGTGCCAGTGTCTGCCACCATCCACGGGGACTGTGAGGTGCTGTCCCTCCCCTCACCTCCCAGACTGGGTGCTGTGGGGCTGGCCATGGGGTCACACCTTGGTGGCACTGCCACGTTCCGTGATGCTACACGCGGTCCCTGGGGTATCTGCGACTCTCCCCGGTACGTTCCAGCCAGCAGTGACACCTTTGCACTTGTCCCAGCGGGGAAGCTCAGCCCTGGCAAGCCACAGCAGACACCCAAGCGTGAGGAGGGATGGTCACTGCGGGCAGGGACGCCTCTTCCCCAGCAAACCGTGCGGGAAATGCGGCACCTCGGGAACGGCTGCGTGATCGGTGACTGCACATGGCGGTGACGCACACACCGTGTGCGGGCTGACTCATCCCCCGGCCGCTCCGGAGCAACGATCCCTACCGGAGCCACTCGCCGCCGTGGCCCTGGATTATTTTTAGCTGCCAGATCATTACTGCTGCACGCCTCGGAGCGGAGAGCCTGCATGAGCACAGCGGCTGACACATGCGACTGATGTCCCTCCTCCACATCATTAGCTCCTAATCCATTAAAAGAGATCTCTTCCTACACTGCTGATAAGGGGAGATGACAGATGGATAACTATGGGCTCCTAAACCACCAGGCAACAGCCACTTGTCCACCTCTACCTGGGGGACAGGTCTCCATGGGGACAGCAGAGAGGGACAACTCATCTTCGGAGCTCTGAAGCCTCTGTGGACACTGTCACACCCACAGCACATTGTGCTTCTGCCCTGGCAATCTCACTTTCCATCCCCTCTCACACACCTCCTGTTTTGGGGAGATGCAGCAGTCATGCAGCTCCCTCCCCTCTCCAGCTGCAGTGTCCAGCTGTGTCCTGTGACAGGTGATGCTGTCAGCAGCAGGGAGAGGGACTGTCACCCTAGCAGGGGACGGATGCCTGCAGGAGATGACGCTGCCTCCCTTCCCAGCACCCCAGCTGCCTATAGCCCCAGGCATCTCCAGCTCTGCACAAGCCTCCCCGGCACAGGCAGGATGGGGCTGTCAGAGGTGTCACTGTGCAAGGTCTCATTAGTGTACAGAAAGTCAGCACAAAAGAGGCAAATATGCTGAAAGCTCACATTTTGCCTGTGCTTTCCATCTCCTTCACTGATGAGAAGCACAGCAGGGTGGCACTGGGGCCTCCTCCAGTCCCTGTGTGTCTGCTGAAGGAACCAGCAGGACGAGACTTTCCCTAGAACAGCTCTTGCTTGGGGCTGATGCCCTTAAATGGGCCACCTGAGAGCCAGCTCCTGGCTGGCAGATAGAAATGGATGTTTTCCCTCTCTCCAGCTCACTGCTTTTGGGGTGCAGGAGACACACAGAGCAACCCTGTGCAAATGCACCTCAATATTCCCACGGGGGAGGTGACTGGGGCAAGGAGGTGACATTGAGAGTTTTAACAACGTGTTGCTTCTCAGCAGCGATGATGATCATCTCTGATCGAACCATTCTGGTGACAGCCCAGTCTGAGAGGCTCATCAGAGCTGATTTTACTGAGATAATGGATGAAGCACTTCTAAAAGCTACAGTTTGGTCAACAAAATGATCTCTGTCAAATTTCCCTGCATGGCATGGCCTCCCTTTTTCTATAAGCACTCCATTTTGGTAATATCTTCCTTTTCCCTTTGCTTCAGGTCTTGAACATCCTCTTTCCACAGTGTTCCCCCAGTAAAACACTCTCTGTGGGATCCTTTTACAGGAAGGAACATGGCAAAAATGAAACACAGGCACCGAGCACCCTGAGCCAGGAGGAGTCACCAGACTGCTCGCAGTGCATCTTTTTTCTCCAAGTTCTCATGTTGAGACAGGGAAAGCAATAAAACCAAAACTCACAGTGTTATACCTACTGTGTAACCACCTGTCAGTAAATTTATGAACAATTAGGAAGTGAGAGTGCTTCCCAGGGAGCTATTTGTGTGCGAGCTAAAACGTTCTTTCTGTTCGGAAATATAATGGGGAAACAACTTCACCAGTTCTCCCTCCTCTTCCCCAGTTTTGTTTCCTTGCAGTAATTAATCATCTGCTGGTCCCTGTGGCACCAGTTTCAGGCAGCTTTGAGACTGGGAGCCCAGGGATGCAGTTGGGTGCACCCCATCCTGTCCCTTTCCTGTTCTCCCATCCAGATTTTGGGTTAGCACGTGATGGCAGGCGCTTTAGGGACAGTGGCTGTTCCCATCTGGGCAGTGAATGTTGTTTTTTGCCATTCTGACTCTTCCTCCTTCCAGACTTTCCCCCTCTCCCTGCCCTCACTCCTTCATTATTCTTTCATTTCCCCCCTTTGTTGCCTCCTGCCCTTTTGATGCTCCGGTGCTTTTCTGTGTGCACACATTTCCTTCTCTCTTTCCTTTGTTCTAAGGTCTCTGCGCTTTTTTTCTCATCTCTCTTTTTTTTTTTGTTTTGTTTTTTTTCTCCCTCTAGTTGCTTCAAACTTTGATATTCCTTCCAGTTTTTCTCTGGGCTGCTTTGTCTTTGAATTCACTGCCACATTGCTCCTGCACCACCTTTCTTTGGCCATTTTCACTCTCTTGCCCATCCTCTGCTTCTTCAGGGAGGAAGGAAGGTTGAGACAGGGGTCTAGCTGCAACTTTCCATCCAACCTTTTCCCTTTGGAGAAAAAGATCTCAATGGGGGTGGCTTGGTGGGGGGGTGGCCCTTTGAGAGCCTTAAGGAGCCATTTGTTATCACAAGGGAAAAATAAAAGATTCAGTTTGGTTTTCAAACACTCACAGAGAAGCTGCTTTGAGAGGCGGTGAGTGAGACACAGGACCAGCATCCTGAGGTGCATTTGGATATCACACCACACAACCTCACCCTGTAAATGATGCCATGGCCCTTCAAAACCCTGTCCTGGTGCCGAGGGCCAGGAAAGCAGCAAACACCAGGATGGGAAATGGACTGTGCCAACCAGAAACAGGACAAACCATGCCAGCAGCTGGGAGAGGCTTCAGTATGGTGAGGAGGATTAAGGCAGTACAGGGAAGGGTTCTCTAAATGGATCAGAAACAGAGGACATCTAAGAAATACCAAAGACCACTGCTAGGTAGGAATGGCCAGTACCAAGGTACCAAAATCTCTACCAGAAGGGATCCCAAGTTCACAGCCTCCACCCAAACACTGACCCTGAGCTCCAGGTTTCTGACTGAAGTACACCCTGAAGCAGCCCAAGCCATGAGGGCAGGGCTGTGTCCTGCCTGTGGTCTACCACACTCCTCACACCTAAACCATCCTGCAGCATGATGCCATTAAGGTCTCCCATCTCCTCCTTGCAAACCTGCTCCTCCCAGGAGCTCTCCCTGTCCCTCTTTTTGAGAGGTGGCCTTCACAGTGCTCACCCCACAGGCAGGAGGGCTCAGCAAGGTCCACCCCACTTCAGCTCCACTCCAGCCTTCATGACGAGAGGAGGACAGGGTGGCTCATCTTCTATTTATATCAGCTTAAATGCTTGTTCTCTCTGCATCCCAAACTCTCCCCAGAACACCATAAACACCACGCATGTCTCTGAAAACATCCATCCCTTCGTCACAAGGCAGCTCCTGACAAAAAGAGGAAAAGGGAGACAAAAACAACCCTCTGGCTTCCTGCCATCTACGCTCTTATAAGCCCTGTTAACGGCTGTTGCAATGAACCAATGCAAGAGACATATTAATAGTGCTACTAAGAGACACATTTAGTGTTGACGGCGATTCCCTGGCAGATTTATCGCTGGGTTGCTGAAAAGGAAAGCCAGGCCCCTCAGTAGCACAATTAAAACCCAATTGAACACGGGCACAAAGAATCAATACTCTCTCCGGCCAACTTATAGTTTTGCAAAATACAAATAGAAATTAATTGACCTGAATATAGTTGCTAACTGGTCATTACTGCTTGTTTGCCATCCTGCTGGCACAATGAGGGCAGCAAACAGAGGACAGACCTAAACCTCAGTTTTACAGCCAGAAACAGGGCTTTGCTCCCATCCCTGCAGCGTGTGCTCCGCTTGCAGTAACAGCCAGGACCAAATCCATCTCTGGAAAATCATTCCTTTCCTCTCAGCCCTGAGCAAAGGACTGTGTGTTGTTCACCCTCACAGAAAGCAGAATGTAGCCACTGAGGAACTGCAGTGGAGCTGAATGATGGAATAGCTTGGGTTAGATGTGACCTTAAAGATCATCTCATTCCACCCCTCTGCCATGGGCAGGGACAACTTCCACTAAAGCAGGTTGCTCCAAACCCTGTCCAACCTGATCTTGAACACATCCAGGGATGAGTCCATCTTCTCTGGAAAATCTGTACCAGGCCCTCACTACCCTCACAGGAAGGAATTTCTTTACATCAAGCCTAAATTTCCTCTCTTTCAGTTTGAACCCATTTTTCCTTTTAACTACAGTTCCTGACAAAGAGTCCCTCTCAACTTCCTCGTAGGCTCCTTCAGATACTGCATGGCTGCTCCATACAAACTCCTCTTCCTCAGGCTGAGCAGAGCACAGGAGGATTTGCCTCTCTCATCACCACCATCAAAGGCACCTAGGGATGGATTTTCTCAGCTGGGCAAACCGTGTGGTTTGAGCTTAACACATTGAAAGGGAAGCACAGACATTGCTCAGCATGGACCACTTGACCTGTGCCTGCACGCCCAGTTCCTCTCACGCTGTGCAGAGGTGACACTGCTGAGAGCCACAGTCATCGCTGTGGTGGGAGCAATTCAACACAACTTGCTCACACCAGGAGAAAAACCTTTCCCCAGCACAGTTGGGAATGGCTCAGCAGCAGACTCTGGACACAAACTCTCTCACCTTCACCTGCCCATGCAAGTGCCTGCACCACCCTGAAAAAGGGGTGAGGACAGGGGTGCTCATCACCGCCAGTTCACCTGATTTCATTAGGTGCAAAGCACTCGGATACTTCACCAGTGTTGACTGGATGGATTAGCACGATTAGAGAGCAGACAGGATAAACAGATTAAACCTCACAGATGGACAGCTCGCACACAACTCAAAAAGGAGGAGAGGGACAGCTCCAAACAAGGGGATGCAGGGATGCTTGCAGTGGATCTCCGCTCCCCCTTTCCCGAGGTGAGCACTCCTTCACCACAGCCTGGTGCACACAATCTGGGGCTTCCCACCAGGCAGGAAAACCTGCTGGATAGGTGACCACAATCAACCCCTGCCTCTAGCCAATGAGAAGGGTACATAAATACATACATAACTCTGTTGGGGGCTTCTCAGACGTGTCGAGGCTGAGAAAGTTTTCAGATTTGCTCATTGCAAAATCAATACCCATCAGCTGTTTGAAATTAAAGGAAAGATTAGGTCCTGGTTTTATACACGCTTTATTGTATTCCGAGAGCTTTCTACTCAGCAAAATAAATCTTCTTTTAAGAGGATTAGGAAACTTTCATTATCTTTATCTAACCTGAACTAACACTAACTCTGAAAAATTAATCTAGAGAGCAGACAAAAAGCCAGTAGCTGGTGCAAAGCCACAAGAATCCTGAGGAAACATCTATCAGAGTGCTACTGGCCCCTCTGATCTGCCAGCACCTGGATCCCCCCATCAGAACAGCCTCAGGACACTGCTTTGCAGCCCAACAGCATCTGCTATATCAAAACACTTGCCTGTGAAGCCCTGTGCCAAGAGCCCTTCATGGCCCCACAGTGACTTTGACCTCTCTCCCAGAAGCACAGACCTTTGTGCTGTTGGGATCCTTCTCCTCTGTGCCTGGCAGCTCATTGCTTTTGGCTCTCCTGAGGCAACTTCGAATGCGTGCTTGAGAACCTTACTAAGGAATCCCTGCAGGAGCAAGCTGAGTAGCATGGTTCCAAGCACTGGAGACAGGTCAAATTCACAGCAGGGGACAGGCAAAGGGGGAATAAAGAAGAGCTCAGCTGGACCATTGCCATTTCTCAGGTGTCCTGAGACAACTTTACAACAACGATGTGACAACTATAAAACAAAGCAAGGCCGAGACAATGCACGTTCATCTCCTCCCTGGCATGGTGAGCACTTGTCCACACCACTGCTCCCATGCCATGCCATGGGAACAGCTAATTCTGGCTCCAACTCCACTACCAAGAGGGCCTCCAAACCCTCCCCAAGTCCAGGCAGCTTTCCAGATCAAACCATCCGGCAACAGCACGAGGCACGCTCAGACCTACCTTGCACGATGAGATGGACACGTGAAGTCTTGGGGTGATTGTCTGTCTGCACAGAGCAGGTGTAGGGCCCCTCATCGTAAATGTCCACGTTGTGGATCTTGATGCTGTACTGGGTCTTGGTGTTGGACAGGATGACCACACGGTTGTCTATAGACCACTTGTCATTGCCGGCATACAGGATGGTGCTGCGGTTCAGCCACGCTACCCGCGTGACCCGGTCATCCACAGTACACCTGGAGGGGACACACAGAGCGTCACACACCTGGAATGGGACACACACACAGCACCCTGGGGCCCAAAAAGGGATGGGAGCAGGATGGGAGTGTGGCTCCCCAGCTCTGCCAGCATGGAGATGCTGCATGCCGTGGCTGTGCTCCCTGTTTCCACATCCCCCCATCTTGTGATATTTCACATTAACAGTGGGTTGGCCAGAAATAAAACCTCCCTTTTTCTTTTACACACATCTGGGGAACCACAGACAAAATTCCCATTGTTTGACCTCTGCAAGCCAGGCAGACAATCTCTATCCCCCTTCTCACCCACCTCCCCAGCCCCCCTTGCCTTCGCTGTGCACTGAGAATTCCAGATGAAGCTGTAAAATGTGCTGACAGCTCAGCTTGTCGGCACAGCCCTCGAGCCATCCCCGGGGTGATAAACACCCCTACTGCTGGGGACAGGGGCCACAGCACATGCACGGGGAGAGGGGAAGAAGAGAAACAGCCGGAGATGGCCAAGCCAGCACACAGGGAAGGGAAGGGAACATTTGGATAAGCAGCTGTAAATCCTACAAGTGCCTTGAAAACACAACACGCTCGTTTCCATTATTTATTTCCTGCCTGGCTCCCACCCTCCCCGCTCTGAGACGTGCAGGAGCTCAGCAGCTCCGGTCCACAGCGCTGAGTTACACTTGGCAAAGGATGGCATGGGGGGGAAGGGAATTAAAACGTTCCTGGAAAACATGGCTTTTTCATGCTCTTTGATAGATTCCTCTCCATCTATTTACTTGTGGTATTCTCTGCTGCTGCCATGGAATCTGCAGCAAAAGCTCTGAGCGTTTGGTTAAATTAAGAGCATCTCTTGGGAGTTTCACCTTTGCCACCTGAGGACCAGGCTAGGGAAACTTTCTCTTTGCATGAAAATAAACAGGGAAAATGAAGCTAGACGTGAGCTAGTGCCGGCAGTGGCAGAGCTGCCGCAGCTTTGTGCAGCCAAGATCGTAGCAAGAGGCACCGACAGTCAATCAAGAATCTCGTGTGAGTCCCTCTCCACATGCCTGTAAATTCAGAGAGGGGCTGGGAGGCTGTTCCTGTCCTTGTCCCCCTCCCAGCCCCTCTCCTGCCCAGGCTCTGGGGGTGTTATATGCCTCCCTTGCTGAGATTGCAGAGCGTCACCTCGATCGAGATTATTAATCGGGCGCAGGGAAGGGGCGATACTTGGCATGTTTGAGGGTCCCCCCGGGTGCTCAGTTCAGAGGAACGAGCCATATATTCTCCTGCAAACAAGTAATTTTCCCCTTGCAGGAGCTGTATATCTCTGCCAGCCACATCACGTAGGGACGCCGGGAAAGACGGATGGCCCTCCACGCCTGCCGCGGCACCGCCGGCACGAGGGGAGCCTGCCTGGTGTCACACATGCCCCGGCGCCAGCTCGGCTCTGCCGGACCAAGGCAGCCCTGTGCTGCCACACAGCATTGTCCTTGTCTGGAACCGAGCCCTCTCTTCCTTCAAATTAACTGGGGGAGAGCTAAACACAGCCGAGTTAAGTTCGGCCCTGGGGGATTCCAGTCTAGTGGACTATTACTGCTGTCTCACTTCATTATAATGAATAATAAAGAGATACTTACACACGGCTTCTGTAAATTATTCATTGCGTGCGCTGAAAAATCAGGGCAGCAATATGTAAAACAGACAACTTGCATGTCTGTGCTCATATAAATATCCAGACTACAGCCCTGCGAGGTACTCTCGGGTCCCCTCATTAGGGGTGAAGCACAAGGACTCGGGTTTGAAGTGACAGGGATGAGACGCTCGTGCCGGCGCCGAGTACGTTCAACTGCTGCTGCCCAGCTTTGGCTGGCGCATATGGGATGTGCTTCCTGAGGAGATCTGGGGCCAGCCCAGGACACCTGAGAACTGGGGTGGTTCATTCTGCATTTACAGCTCACATTTACATCTCAGAGCTGCACCTGCACGAGCACTCAGGGATGCCCCAGATGGACACTGGGGTAAGGACAGCATCACCCTCCCTTGTCCGTGGTGCTGGTGACTGCTACTGCCCTCAAAACTACTTGGAATGAGCAGGCAGCAGCAATTGGAGACCTCTGTAACAAACCCAGGCCAAGAGCAAGGAGGCAAAGGCTCCTCCTTCCCATTCCTCCAGCCCACTCTTCAGCCACTGCCACCCAATAGCTAATTTAGGACCAAGTCCCTTCGGTTTTGCGCAGCATGCTCCTCTCCACCAGAGCCCAGACTGTCCCCTGCAGCTACAGACCACCAGACAAAGCACCCTCCTTCAAAACAACAGCCCTCCTGCTCCTCCTGGGAATGTGGCAGCCCCATCCATCAGCTGGCACAGAGCACATGGCATTCCTGAAGGCACCTTCTCAGCTGACCTCACCTTCCCACCACCCATTTTCCAGGCCCTGGCAACTGGCACTGCAAAGAGAGCACGGACAGATACCCTGGCACAAGGAGCACCTCATCAGCTTCGTTACCTGTCTGGGAAAGTGATCTCCATTAGCTGCTAAGCTGATGGCACTCGCTTGTCTGCTGAGCCGTCTTTGCTCCCCATTTCCAATTGACCAGGATTATGATAATGTCTCCAGTAAGCAAACAGGTAAAGAGACTTCTGCAAAGTGTTTAGATAAAGCAGACAAGCTCTGACAAAGCTGGATAATAAAGCAGGCCAGGAGGTTTTCCCTTGAAGGGATCTAATTAAAACCAAAGACAAACCCCCATTAACAGTTTCCTGAAGGAACCGCATCCATCTCCAGAAACTGCCTTACGAGTCCAGAAGGGACAAAAGACAATAAAGGGCCTGTCACATGGGAGGGAAATAAACTTATCCTGGCTCTGCAGTTCACCTGGAGAAAGCCCATCAGCAAGGCAGGGGGAATATCTTGGGAACAATATCATCAGCCCCCAGCACACGCTGCATCCCAGCTCCCCCATGCATCCCTTCTTTGTGCAACGTGACCTGTCCCATCAGCTCCTCCATCTCTGCATCCCACTCACACCCTCACTGCCTTTGAGCAGACACTCTTCACCACCTGTAACCCTTCAGCTGCCTCCAAGCACTGCTGCTGTCCTCCAGAGTGGCTGGGGAGCTTTGGATGCCAGGCTTTGCTGGAGCTCGGGCCCCCACAGTGCTCACAATGATACATGTGGGCTCTCAAAGACTTCATCATCTCCTGAGACCCATACAGATCCCCTCACTCTGCAGGAGGACGAGAGCTGTAGGGATCCCAGTGCTCCACCAGAGACGAGGGCAATGAACCTGAACGCGGCAGTGTGAGAAGATGCATGAGGGTGGGAGCTGGGGGCACCGGCTCTGCGCTGCTTCCCCTCTAATTGCCCCTATTCCTCATTCTTAAATGCTAATTTTGAAGTTTGCCGTGGAATTATTTCACTTAGTGTCAACAATACAGATAGCTCTGCTGACATGCTCTTTGTGTTTGGTGGCACACAGTGCCCGTCTCCCTCCTCCTGCACCTATTAGGAGAGACCCCACATGGCTCCCACAGCAGGCTCCTTCCCAGCCCCATCAATGACACTGACAGTGCCTCTCCTACCTGTGGGTTGAGCCATAACACCCTCCACCTTCATCCCTTGCCTTCTCTGGCCACGTCACAGACCTCTCCTGCACTGCTGGCTTGGCTCAACATGAGGGAAGGCCCTCAACGCCTCCCCTGTGGTGAGGGAAATACTGTGTCCAGGGTCAGAACAAGTTTTCTGGCAGTAATTTGGAGGGATAAGCAGCACACAAAGAGATGGAAACATACAGGAAGTCTTGCAAAACTCTCTCCATGGCTGCAAAATATTCTGAGGAATGCATGGGACCCCAAAATGTTGATGTACATCCTAAGAAATCCAGGGGACATGTTTGTTACTGAAGAGCCAAGACCACTGGTCCTTGTCTGTGCCAAGAGGCTGGGGGGATGGATCGACCCAAATTTGTTATCCAAACCTGTTTGGACATGTGGTGGGATTTTTGGGGTTAACTTAATGATCCTTGTGAGTCCCTTCCAGCTGAGGATATTTGATGAGTCTAGGATTCAAACCTCTCCTTTTTCCTTGTTCAAACCAAAAATGCTCTACTTTTAAACTCCTCTATGGCCCTTCAACCCCAAACTGCTTCTCTCTCCTGTAGGTAACATGTCTCGTCAGGATGACAAATGGAGATGCCAAAACCA
The DNA here is from genome assembly GCF_001522545.3 of Parus major. Taxonomy (NCBI): domain Eukaryota; kingdom Metazoa; phylum Chordata; class Aves; order Passeriformes; family Paridae; genus Parus; species Parus major. The sequence goes on along the minus strand of NC_031792.1, from coordinate 4,104,880 downwards.
GTTGCAAACTTGCTGGCTGACCCAGTTTTCAGCGGCTAAAATAGCTCACCCAGATCAGGAGCAAAGCCCCTCGACAGCCACTGGGTGATGCTTCACCCTGGGAAACCACCAACCAAAAATACCTGTTACAGGGGCAGAACAAACACCCTTGTCTTTGAGAGAAAATTGTTAATTACATCTGCCAGGGACTCCTAATGGGATTTCTCCTGCACTTCTAATATTCGCCCCAGCTACACGGTTAAGGGGCACTGGATGTTTTTTATTCTGGGTGGCTGGAGCAAAGGCAGAGGAGATTTATTTGTAATCATCGGAAATAAACACATTTCCTCAGAAGTAAACACAAAAGAACAGAACCTGGCTCTGCTCCCACTTCGTTCAAGATGCAAATGAGATGCAGACCATCAAAACATAGCAGCTCCTCTAATCCTCTCCCAACAATGCAACCCACCACATTATCTGCAGGGACAATGGCATCTGTGCCTTGTGACAGTGGTGGGTAACACGGCAGCTCCTGAGGGCAGGACTGTGACACCCAGCTCCCGTCACTGCCATCTGTGCCGTTTATTCCGGGGGTGGAGGGCACGGGGCACTTTGTCTTTCAGCACTGTCCTGTCCACTGGCACTCTGTCTGCTCCCCAAGGCACCCCCACTCACATCTATCCTGGTGGCTGGATGTGGAGTGCACAGCTCCACACCATCATCTCACCCTGAGAACAGCTCCACATCATC